>NC_081408.1:623303911-623603911 GCF_030272615.1 Cryptomeria japonica | reverse complement strand
TCAAAATCATGTAGTAAAGATTCTAATGCTACTCGACGTGTCATTACATCAACCATAATGAGCAAGAAAATAAAAAAAGATCATTTGATAAGCAAAATAAGTAAGTCATTAAATGTTAGTAGAACAACATTAATTAAAGCATTAAAGAGGTGAGAACAAATAGAGGAACCTAACAATAATTCTCTTTGGGCATTCTCGGGTAGACTACCATGCAAAGACAAGGTTGTTGTAGATGCACTAAAAACATTAATTGAAATTTTTTGGCATGACAACACAAGAGTATTGCCCAACCAAAGAGATGTTGTTAGAAGGCGAATTGGGTCTAAAAATCATGAGCCACATGCGAAACACTATTTGGATATAACTCAAACTAAATTTTATGAAAGATTCCTTCAAAAGTTTCCTCAAATAAAAATTTCTCAAAGATTTTTTGAAATGGCAAAACCTTTTTATATTAAGATTAATCATGTACCCACCACGTGTTGTTGTAGGATGCATATTGAATTTTCCATGCATTATGATAGTTTTCATCATACTTGTTCTACTTTGCACACTAACGATGTTTTGCAGGAATGTAATATACAAGCACCTCCTAAGTCAGCAAGAGAATTTATTTCAAGTGTGTTATGTAATAGACATGATGGTTGCATTTATTATAAGATGCCTTGTTTGGAAGGTTCTTGTGCTATATGTGGTGGTTTGCAACGTTTACCAAGATGCATACATTTGGAGAGCACACATGAAATTGGTACGAAACTAGTTTCTTTCAGAAAATACAAGACAATCACATATGGAGTTAAAGATGGAAAAGATTTGAAGAGATGTGAGCTAGTGAAAAATGATATATGTGTAGCTCAATTTATGAAAATGTTTCAAGAGAAACTAGCTTATGAGTACATAATGCATACACATAGAGCTCGATGGTTAGATGAGCAATTCAAGTTGTTTAAGGACACATTTCCTCTTGGCACCATTGTCTCTATCATTGATTTCACTGAAAATTATACACTACAACCTCAAAATGAAGTGCAATCCATGTATTATCACTCTACACAAGTTTCTATTTTTGTACACATAACATTCATGCATGCAGATGATAGCACAGAGGAGGATAGAAAGGTTGTAAGAGAGTATCACTTCTACATAAGTGATGATCATACTCATTCATCAGAGTTTGTACAAGGATGCTTTAAAGTTTTATATGATAGTTTAAGGGAAAGGAACATATGATACAACCAACACTTAATATGGTCAGATAAATGCACCGCACAATTCAAGAATGTAAGGATGTTTTATTGGCTGACAAGGATGCATGTGACAAGTGGTGTACAACATTTTTGGAATTTCACTGAGGCTGGACATGGTAAGGGAGAGCACAATGGTGTAGGAGCATGTGTGAAAAGAGCCCTAGCTAGGGAAGAATTGAAGTACGAAGGTGGTGCTGAGTTGGTAGATGCAGAAACAATTGTGCGATGGTGTAAGTCTACGATGGGTCCAGGTAATCTAGGTACGTCATTGGTTCATAGATATTTTGGGTTGATTACTAAATCTAACATTGAAAACTATCTACATTGTTGTACAGTTGCAGGATCGAGTGATATGCACTCATTTATGAGTTCAAATTCAAGTTCACTGGTAATTTATATGAGACAGATGGTATGTTTTTGCTCTTCATGCATGTATTGTTTGTGGGAAGAATGTGAATCAGAAGAGTGGGTTGACAAATGGTCTTGTAGACCATTGGTTCCCATTGATTCATATCAAATTCCCAAAGCACTACAATTGAGCTAGATGGAGACATTAGTGGATTTTGACCATGTATCCAACCTAGTGGATTCAGGTGATTTTTTGAGTTAATTTTTTTGCAAGTATTCTTTTTGGTTCATTTTGTTGTACATCATACTTTTTTTTTGGTATTAATTAACACTTTATAAAATGTAGGTCATGTGTATGTAGTTCTTGTAGAAGAGAACAATGAAGAAGGAACAGATTACTATTTGTGTCATTGTGTTGAGCCTAAAATAAAATTGACAACCACAATCATTGACGGAGAGGGTATTGAGTACCCAACAGGGTCTGTTGTCATGACAGGAACATGGCTTCGGAGATACCCTATCAAGAATTATGATGTTTGGTTGTTCGAGGACTTTGAAACACACAGACATATTCTTCATTTCTCTAACCTTGTTGTTGCAACAAATATTCATTTGATGAAGTACCGTGGTATACCTCATAACAAGATTTTATGGAAAGTTCATGAATCTGACCACGAGGCAATACTTGACACAATACGGGTTAGAGCCGATCCTGAAGGCTCACTTGATTGATTCTACGGTTTAGAGTAGAATGATTTTGAGAATTTTGTATAAATTGTTGACAAATTGTTCTATATTCATTTTTTGTATATATAAATGTCCATGAGCTGATTTTTACATGTTTAGGGGCAAGATTTTGTATATTTAAGTGGCAATGAGCTGATTTGTACATATGTACATGCCAAATTTTGTATATTAAAATGGCGATGAGCTGAATTGCACATATTGTTTTGCCAAATTTTGTATAAAAGCCCATGAGATGATTTGTATATTAAAATGGCGATGAGCTGAATCGCATATATTGTAATGCCAAATTTTGTATAAAAGCCCATGAGATTATTTGTAAGACAATTTTTTGTATAATCAAATAGCCAAAAGCTAATTTGATCATATTTAGAGGCAAATTTTTGAATAATATGTGACAATGTTTTGAGTATATGTGATGTGTCCCTGGTCAATCATGAGCATTCTTGATTCTTGTATAATCATGGATAATTATTTGAGTCATTATCGGGTCATAGGGGTCATAGATTGAGACTAGATACAATTTGAGCAAAAATTGTCATTGTTGTTAAAAAAATTGTCAAAAAAGTTGTCAAGCAACTTCTACATTGCATCAATAGGGTATGACTCTCAACGTTCTGGTGCTTTGGGATGCACGACAGGGCCATGCCTAGCGTAAAATTGCCCACCCGAATGCACTCGCGACGTCGGCTTGTGCACATGAGGAACATAATCAATTCTAGCCAATCTTGCAACTTTTCCTTGCAAGCAACTGACAGTTTTTTGAGTAGGCGAAAATATGCTACTAATTGAAAATGGCTCTGAGTCGTCAAAAATTGAGATAGGCCATTGTAGAGGAGCCTCATGTGACCCCACGAGATCAAATAGATCGATCGTATGTGTCGTGGATTGGAAGAAACAGTCCATCAAATTTTGACAATTTTTTGGACTCAGGGCACTTGAGAGATCGCACTGGTAGAGTATGACTCTCAACGTTCTGGTGCTTTGGGATGCACGACAGGGCCATGCCTAGCATAAACCTACCCACCCGGACATGCTCGCAACGTCGGTTTGTGCACACAAGGAACAAATTTTGACCATTGCGAGCATGAGGGTTCTCTCGCACCAAACACATTGTTGTTTATATTCATATTGTCGATTTTTGTTGTTTATATTCATATTATTAATTACATATGCAAATATTCATTTAAATTTATAAAAAGGCAGCCACCAAATACAACAAATACACAATAATGAACTGAATACAAGGAGTTTTGTAGGGTTAATTCAACATTTTTGAAATTTTATCAAATCATATTCCACAATTGCAATGCTTTATATCATATATTTTTGTTGTTTATATTCATATTGTTGATTACATATGCAAATATTCATTTAAATTTATAAAAGGACAACCACAAAATACAACGAATACAAAATAATGAACTCATTACACATTTATTGGATCGAATATCGATATTTATATATATAAAAAAAGACATGTCTGCCAAGTCAATACAAGTATTACAAAAATGTGGCATATGCCATGTCCAAATCGATATACAATAAAAATGTAGAATATATCTACATGTATTGGTCATTCTATGACCAAAACTAACACTATATGATCCTAAACTTGTGGTGGATCATCAAAATAAAGCCTCTTTGGCGCAGTACGCAACTCTATAGATGGCTACAAAACCACAATTCAAAAGCCAAGTTATAATTCTTTTGTAGAAAATAGTTCACAATTAACATCATATCTATGTATTTAACTTTAATTACTTTGCAATTGAAATGTAGATTACCTCATCGGTTGATCCAGGAGCTAATGTCTTCACTCTCCTCTCCTTGTCACTCTTAGGAGTTTTCTTGAAGACATACTTAAATTGATCCACGTTATGGTCGTACCGTGAAGGAGTCTATTGTAGATTAAATGTACAATTAATACAATGTACTAACATAAATATATCAAAAACACTTAAAAGATATAATATAGAGAACAATGACGTACCTGTGCCTGAGATGCTTCTCTAATGGACTGAGGATGGCTCACCATCGATGTAGAAACTGACACTATTACCTATACAAAAAATGTACAAAGATTAAATACAATTAATATAATGATAAGTATTGAAGGTTGAAAAATTAATTTTACATATCAAACAAAAGTGTACCGGATCCTAAGATGCTTCTCCAGTGCAAGGAGGAGGGTTCGCCATTAACATGTAAAATAGAAAAATAACACTAATCAGTCTACAAACCCCAACTAATACTTGATTTCAACATTTTCAAACAATTGTACAACTAAAAATGTGTTCAATTACCTTCTTCACATGTTTTGGCATCTTCGAGGAATTCTTTTTCTTAGGACGAGCCCTAGATGTGGAGGGGGTACCCTAAAAACACAAAATTAACATGAGATATTAGTACAGATAATAAATTAAACATAATTTTAAAAATCTAAAATGAAATGACTTGCATATTCCATCAAAACAATACATAAAAAGAGTTGTACAAAATATGATACCGTATAGCCTTGTAGGCCAAAATCGATCGCTGAGAGCGTGATGTCATCAATCTGGGACATTTCATCCCCTGTCAACACTTACAAACTAGAAATTGGACCAAGCATTAAAGATAGTTATTATATCTTGTATTTTTTTGAATTCAAAGTGTACTATTCTATTTTAACATGTTACAAAATTTATACCTCAGGCATCGAAGTTGCAGCTATGGTAACTGGGGGAGGTGTATGGGATACTACTGCTGCATCCTAAAATGCATATCATTTGTCTCAATTTAAATCAATGTATAAATGAAAATTCATCTATGTAATTACAAATTTAAAGTGACTAATAAATAAAATGTTATGAATTCAAATCAACACACCTGTGTTTGTGGCTCATGGGCAAACACCATGTCCATCAACTCATCTATTAGCATGACATCCTCAACTGTGTGAGCCTGACATCTACAACCGCAAATCATGCATAGATGATATGAGTATCCATCTGCACCAGCTGCATCATGTTGGTTGAAAATTTTGTACACTTGGGGAAATATACAAAATTGTGGTTTCAACCACAGCACACGAGTAAAAACTCTCCTAATTAAGGGAAGGCTCCCCCTATCTAACTACAACTTGGAAAATAAAATGGGATGGGACAGCAATCTTTCTTCTTTTTTTTCAAGAAAGACAATATCCTTTTCTCTTCACAGAAAAGGATAGCGATTGAATAACAACAGTAACCACTTTCAAGTGAAATAAGAGAAATGAAATGAAGTTTCCTGAAAGCACAAAGACTTCCGTCACTTCCTTCGGGACAGGACAACAATATCAAGCTCAAAGACTTGACTATTGGAAGTCCTATCTACCCTTTTCTATACTAAATTTTACAACGAATAAAAGATAACAGCTCAAAGACTGAAATAATCTATTCTTACAACACAAAGACAAGAACTAATGCAAGCTCAAAGACTTGCTGCTATTTCTTATCACACAATAATTTTTTCTCAAAAACAGATGCAAGCTCAAAGACTTGCTGCTCCTTCAAGAGAGTTTCCTATTTTAATTAATCTTCTCTACTTGCAGCTCAAAGACTTCAAATCAGATTGGACTAAGCTCCTTTAGAAACACTTCGCATAGAAGAAATAAAAGATTCAAACTCAAACACGTAGCTCAAAGACTCAAAACTTGAGTAATCCTTCTTTATTATTCTTCAAAACCTTCAATTCACATACATAAGCTCAAAGACTTCTTGCTGTAAATTTGGCAGAGTTTTTGCTTGCTTTCCAAAAGATGAAAATTACAATGGACCTCTCAAGTATTTATAGAATAGGAGCCTTGAGAAAAAGGTGGGAGGATCTTAACTAACTTGAGAGATTCTCTCAACCACCAAGACTCATTCAATAAATAATTGAGACTTCATTAACTAACTAAGAGTTACTCTAACTAACTAAGACTTATTCAGACTACAGTCCTAATCGGACACAACTTGTAGTTATCTTACATGTAATTACAAAAGTACAAGTAATGTGTAACTTGCATTTTACATAAACTGCTTTTACATGCATCTTGTTAAAACAAAATTACAACTAAGAAATTACAAAAAGAGAGAAGATTCAACTAAGTGCTGAAAAACACTTAAGTTGAATTTTGTGAAGACATGAATCCTTGAAACTTCCGGATGCTCACTTGTAGTTCCTCGGGATTCGATTCATGAGTGTTCTTAGCAACTACCATAGTCTTCACAATAGTGTCGTGGCAGCGGAGAAGCACGGAATTGTCTTTATCCAAGATGGACTGAATCTCATGCAAAAAGGCTTGGTGTTTCATCAATGTTTGAATTGAAACTGCCGAGAATTGTTCACTCCTCCATTCACCGTGAATCCTCATCTGTAAATCCGCAAGAACCTCTTCTTTTGGAATTAGTTCTCCATCCTGACTTACTATATTGCAAGAGGCCCTTTCACAATGTGAGACAATACCTTGATAAACTTTATCCTGGAATTTCCTTGCATCGCTGATCTCTTTGATGAGGGATTTAAGAACAAGAGTTTTGTTTTCCATGAGTTCCTCGAATTCCAAGTACATGACCCTGGAAGAAATGATGGCGTGATCCTGCAGGATATTGAGCTATTGTTGGGGCATGGTACGCCAGATTGCCAGACTTTTCTCAACACTTTCCAGATTCTTTTTGAAAGTGTTAGAAGTCTGATCCAATTTCTCCTCAATGGTTTCCAGCTTAGACATTATTTGAAAAATGTCTTTTATCACTTGCACGCATTGATCATGAAGCTGATCAACCCAGGAATCTAGTGCTTGTACTTTCTGAGCAGCTCTTTCCACTCCACGAATCGATTCTTGGGAACCAGAAGAACCTATAGAGTTACTCCCTTCGGCAGCAGGTTTTGTGATTTTATGGATGGCTGCCATGAGCTGTCGATTTTCTTCTTCTAGCTTGTTTTTCTTTGCAAGAAGATCGTCACATCTTTGCACTAGTGAAGCAACATAAAACTGAGCATCATGTTTAATAACCTCATGTGTTTGCTTGCCCAATTCTACCTTTGTAACCTTATAATCAGCAGCTGACATTTCATCAAGTGGTTTATCTGCAATAGGTTCCACAATTTCAGCTACTTTCATCTTATTGCTATCAACAGTTACCCTGGAAATAGTCTTCGCCTTCTTAGCAACTTTAGATCTGGACTGTTTGAGTTGCTAGTAGTTAAAGGCATCAGGTGAGATCTCTTGCTTCTTTCTTTTCGGGGTGAAAAAACTAAGCCATGGAGGCAAAGTCATCAACTCACTTCCTGTAGCAGCTGTAGGCAAAGGAGAAGCAGTTTCTGTTTGAATCACCGTGGTCACCTTGGGAGGAATATCTGTTTGAATAGCGACTATGTTTTGCTCAGTTACCAACGGACATGAAGATTGCCTCATGAATTCTTCAAAACCAGAAGTGGAAGTGTCAATTTCTGATAACTGAATGCAAATGGGAATATCTTCAAGAACTTTCAACACACTTTCTCGCTGTTGATCAGGAGAAGGCTCGTATGCTGAAATGGGAACTACATTCTGAGGAGACTCATCAATGAGCAAATCAGGAGGAGAAAGAGGCGTCTCAATGGAAACTGGAGGAATGACCTCGTGAGGCGTGTCTAGAACTGGAGACTTAGGCGCATCATCAGATTGCTGCCCCTCTTCTGGATTATCCAGATCGACCACCTGAACATGGAACCGTGATTTCTCCTTCCCACGAGTAGTTGTTTCTTCAGGTGGAAGCACTACTGCACGACTAACTCGTAATTTGATCCTTGTGCTTGAAGATGAAGCACCCTCCTTATTATCAATCTGAATCTCAGACTTCCGTCCAAGAGGCCCTGTAGAATCATCTTCTTTACCAACCTTGATTTTGATAAGTCTAACAGCATTGCTTTTCAACCATGCGTTAGTGTTGGCCAAGATAGGCTGAAATCTGTCAAGAATGGAGACGCACTCTTTATGTGACCATTGGATCAAAGGAAGTGGAGCTTCCTCAACCCTCCGTGAAGTGTATTCAGGATCAAGTATACGCCCGTCATCAATCATCCCTTGTGGGATATCTGCCAAGTTCAAGTCAACAATTTGCTCAATAGTGAGCCTGCAGTAATCCATCTTCAGAACTTCAGCTTCTGTGCAGAGATCTGCCCAGATGTCTTCAATGCGATGAACATGCACAAAGGATTTCTTGATCTTTTCCTTCATACCTCTATAATCAAAATCAGCTCTAGGTTTGAACCTCTTAAGCTTGATTTCCTGCAATTCAACCTCCATGGCCTTAGCCTTCACAGATGTGACAAGGGAGTATCGACCAATTTTCAATGGATTTGTGCTGGAGATCCCCATTCCAACCTTGTGTCTAGCAGACTGAAGAGTATGAACAGCCATAATCTGTCTTCCCAACTCCATAAGAATTATCCTATCGGTCGGGTATCTTGGAAGCATGTATGGTTGTCCATCATAGCACCCAATCCTCATGTAGGTGAAGGTGGGAAATTGCAGGAATAAGCACCCATACTCAGATACCTTGACCCATGCCTCATCTGATACTCGTTTATTTCTGAGATCCATGTCAAACTGACACATAAAATATCCAAAAAACGCGTCTTGAACTCTTCTGAAATGTAGTCTGCTAGGTTTCAAAGGCAGCTGGTCATAATATTCCCAAACTGGTATGAGCGAGCGATCACCCTTGGTAGAAAGACCTGGAAAGTGTCTAAGTGATGCTGCTAAATATACCAAATAAGAATTCATAAAGAAGGTCATAGTGGTAGGAACCGCTGCAAGTTGTTCGCACAAAGCATCACTGATGATTTCACCCCATGAAATGTGATGCGACTGCCGTATGAACATGATGAATTGATACATCCATGGCTCAAAGACATTAGAGTGCTCAAGGCCTAACATTCTGCTGAGAAGAGTGATGGTGTCTCCTATCTCCCACTTGAAATCACAACGGTACAACTTTGCCCATCTTGAGAAGGAAGGACGTGGCTCATGAATCCACCTATTGATGTGGCGCTTGCAATCTTTTTCTCTTTTCACATAATACTCTGCTGCACTTTCTTGGGTGATTTCCATATAAACAGGTGCAGGAGGTATTTTGAAGACCTTCTCGATTGTATCCGCATCAAGAGGAATTATGGCTTCACCATCATCATTTTTTATGACTCTTGACTCTTTGTCAAAATGATGGGCGCATGCAAGAACAAATTCAGGTTCTAGGGTAGCCACTGGGAAAGAAGACGCATGATGGATATGGCTGTCCAACAGCCGCTGCAAGTTGTTATCCTGTGGATCTTCTACCCTGTGAATGAATTCTGCCATATCAACATGCCCTATTTCTGTGTCCCTGATGCGATCCAATGGAGAAGATACCTGGGAAGGTGCAACCTCATTCTGGTATTTGTCATATTTGTATTTCATTTTCTTTGGAGTTGGTGATGCCGACAAATTTGACATTGATTGCGAACCTGGAATGCTGTGATGAAGACTTAAAAGGGTTAAGGCCACATCATAATTAGCTGCAAATATCATTCTTTCTTTTTTCAAATAGGTAAAACTTTGATCTCTGAATTTCACGGTTTTGTGAGAAGAAGAGGGAAGACATGTAGAAATGGGAAAATCTTGACTTTGACCAATTTCGGATCTTGGGGAAATTTTCGCAAGTATACAAGTTGGAAAGTACATACATGCAATCGGGATTTTAAAACCCGAATACAAGTATACTTGTAAATTCGAAAATGGAGAAACGGATGAAAAATGGGATTTTGACTTGCGGGAAATGATGGAAATGGAAAGTGCGGATATGGGGAACGTGAATGGATAGAAATGGGAATATCCGGGATAGTCATTTTCATGAAAATGGGAAGATCTTTTCAACATGTAATCCGGTTTTCAAAACACGAATTTGCAAGAGAGGGGTATTTCACATTTTTCAAGCTTGGAAATTTAACCAAAAATGATTAAATTCCTCAACCGTAGGGGAAGAACAAGAATTTCCAGCGAACTTGTAATCGAGATTAAAAATCCCGAATACAAGCTAAGATGGAATTTTGAGAAGAATAATGCAATTTAACAATTGCATTTCAAAGGGAAGATTTCTTTCATGAAAACCAATTTTAAGGGAAAAACAACACATGCGAAGAATGCAACAAATAACGAAAAATGAAGAAAACATGAAAATAATAAGAAGAAGAGAAGAAAAGAAGAACATACCTTGATTGGAAAATCAAAATGCTTCTCCAACAATGCAATACTTCTTGAGATGAAGAAGCAAAACTGGACTATTAAACCCTTATCACGTTTTTTTTGTGAAAATGCCCCCAAAAATGGCAGCAATCTTAAACTTGGAGGAGTAAAATGCCAATGAAAGTGTTCATTTCAAGTTTGTTGAAGCAAAACGATCAAGGTATTTGCTGAAGCAATAATACCAAAGGTGTTTGAAGAGGAAACAATGCCAAAGGTTTAAAACGCAGCCAAAGAGAATCATGTTTTTGCCAAAAACGTGGTATTCAATATTCATTCAATGAACCATTAAATGATGCGAAACCAATCCCATGCTCCACGCCTTGGTAGAAAAGGGCAAAAAGATTTAGGAGTATGCAAGATGTTAAAGATTCAACCCCTCAAAATGTGGCATTAATGATTCACGTTAGGAAAAAACGTGGTTGCTATTTTTAGGGTAAAAACCAGTGAATTTGTCCTTGAAATGGCATGATAGATGTCCAAAAATGCAAGAAGATAGGATGCAAACCCATAACGCCTCCTTCACCCAACGATTCCTCCACAAATTTCGCTTTGAAAAAGTCTAAAATCGCTTCCCTCTTGCATTTCGGGTTTTGAAAAACAAATGGCAAGTTCGTTTTCTTCAAAAGGGAGCAAATCGGGTTTTGAATACAAAATAACAAGTTCGATTTGCACTTTTCCCTCTTTCATGCTTAAAATCGGGTTTTGAATATAAAACAACAAGTTTAAAATCTCACTTTTTCACTCATTAAGCCAAAATCGGGTTTTTTTGGACAAATGACAAGTTTAAAATTGTCAAAAATGAACTTTTATGTTAAAATCGGGTTTTAAAAGACAAACTGCAAGTTTAAAAATACTTGTAAGGGGGAAATAAAATCCCTACAACAAGTATTAAACACTTGCACACATGTAATGGGGATTTAAAATCCCTATTTCATGTGAAAACCATTAAAGTAGGGGTTTTTTGGACAAACTGCAAGTTTACTTGCAGTTGAGCTAAAAAAACACCTATTTTAACTAAAAATGACCAAAAAACAACAAAAAGATAAAAACATTAAATGGGAAACTTAAAATAAATTACAAGTGACATATTTGAAATAAAAGTGCACATGTAATTGGTCAAAAATTCCCCTACAAAGACCAAAACAATGAATATCATTAAAACTTGCAGTTTGAAGAAAATTCTCCACCTGCAGTCTGGGTTTTAAAACCCGAAATTGAAGGAAAGGCATAGCAAACGAACCCAGAATTGGACAAAATTTGAAACGTAGTTCGAGAATGGACTGAGGATTAAGCCAGTCCAAGGATTAGTCAAAATTCTGCCTCGGGAAGCGTGCCATAGAGTAATAATTTTTATTTTTTCATAAAAATTTCATCGTAGTGGTCCTTCATTTTTGGAAACAAAAATGAGGACAACACATCATCTATCCCTGAGCATGTCCCCGAGCAACTGACACACATATACTCGATGGGCTCTCTGTTGCCCTCTAACGACTTAGCATCTAATACAATAGGGTGTGCTAATGATGTCCCATGCTGGATGATGGCACCAGTCAATGTTGTGGCCGCCTGAAGAGTGTGTAGCTCCATCGACTCATTCAACTCTAATGGGATAGCCTGATGCACCTTGGGTTTGGGTGCTAGGGGGCGACGACTCTCCATGGCTAATCGCCTACGGGCTCCAGGTCTATCTTGGGCAGAGCCACCACCTCTACCATGAAACTCTCTCATGTAAAAATAGTTTGGCCGTACATTGAGCACAAACTCACAATATATTTTTCTCAAAAAATATAATGGCACCTCATGATTATTACAAGGTGGATCATCAAAGACCATCCACCACCTCTTCCAAAAAAGATTCTTCATCTGCACATTGGTACACCAATGTATGGGAAACCTCTTTGCATTAAGAGGTAATGACTGACCAATTTTGGGATCAACAAAAAGGGCACATATTTGTTGTTTAGAAATTTTTTAATTTTTTACTCCATCGTATGATAGCCCATTGGCATAGAATTGACGACACCCATCCCTAAAGCTTCCCCATTTGGTAATTTCTATGGAAACAACTATGGCACCACTAGCTAATGTTTCTAGACTAGTGGTGAGGGATTGATGATGGTCAAGTTCAGAAGTTTTCAATTTTACAATAAATCTATTGATTTTAGACGTATTTTGTCCTAACTGATTAATTAATTCTTCCTATGTTTCGGTTGTGCGGTCAAAAGGAGGAATTGGGGGTTGTTCTTGTGTGTTTTCAGGAGGTGCATTTGGTTATTCTTGTGGGTTTTCAGGAGGTGCATTTGGTTTTTCTTGTTCTAGATTAGAAGAATCTAATTTTTGAAATAAAAAATGAAAAAAACTAATCAAAATTAATGAAATTAAATTCAAAATGTAAAACAAATTGCATAAACTAGAAAGAAAGACAAAAATAAACAAAAACTAACCTTGATCTATAGCCTGGAGGACAAATTTAGCACCCCATTCGCAGTTTAGGTTAGAAAATGGGGAAAAAATGAAGTAAAAAATGCTCTTTACGGGTAAATGAGACCCAATTTTTTTTTAAAACTTTTTTTACCAGGCACCGCGTACGCGGTTTTATTTGGATTATTAGCGCATACGCACTCATTTTCCTATAAGCAGCGCATATGTGCTACCTTTTCTAGGCTCGGGAAGAACAAACCTAAGCGCGTACGGGGGAATTTGAAATTTTAAAACCGCGTACGCGCTGCCTGTTTTTCCAAGTTTTTTTTTGGGTGGTGTCCACTTTTTTTACCACCATCTTTGTGAACACGCCCTCACAAGACCCCTCAAAAGTGCACTAGTTACTCATAAGGTTTCCATACCCCAAAAACACACCCATGCTCCTCAACACATATCCAACCCTTTTAATATACTCAACTAGGGCAAAACAACATGATCAAACCCCAATCCAACTCCCAACACTCATACACCCCTTGAAACCACTTGCTCAACATCAATACCTTACTAGGACACTAATCTCCACTCTCAACATGTAATTCTTATTAAGATAAGTGTACTTCTTGACACTCCTACAAGGACTTATCAACATGCTCAAACATGGTTATCTACCCCTCCAACCACCCAAGAAGATACAAGAACCCTGCTGCTATAACTCTGTCTCACTGTGACAACCCTAACCTTCTCATAGACAGTCATACTCCCATTGACCATTCCCTCTACATGTCACCTCAAACTTTAGCAAAGATGATGGTGAACACTCCTACTCCTATCCATGACACCAAACTCACCAACAAGCCCACTCTTCAACTTTGTAAAGTGTCATGATTCAAAGTGTTGTCAAAATGTGACAGTCAACATGAAATTTAGGATAGTGATGAACTAGTGTCATTTTGATTGTTTCTTTTGGTTTACATAACTTGGATTATATTTGGGACACTTCCCCACACCATTCAACTCCTTAACCAACCTTCCCAAGCCCTCGTTGCTCCTGAATCACCTTCCAAACACCATGTATACCCTAGGTTCTCAGACTGAGACAGAGAAATCAACACTTTCCAACACACTTGCACATTCTAGAATGCTCATGAGACTCTGAAAACACAAGAACATGTAAAAGAATGGTATTTTACAATATTCCACCATTTGGTGTGTTTGTTCAACTAGGAAATAAAGCAAAAATCATTTTTGTTTAGTCCCAAGATACCCTAATCTAGGGTTTTAGCAGTTTTAGAAAAATTAAGAAATATTAATCAATTTGCAATAAAAATGAATGAAGTAAAGATAAAATTGGAGAGGATTCAATCATCTTGTTGAACACAATGTACCACTGAGAGGGGGGTGAATCAGTGGTTCCAAAAAAAATATTTTCTTTTTAAACCAAGCTTTGAGTACTAGTTAACAATCTAAACACAAAGCAATCAAACCAGTAAGATATGAGAGGATATCAAAAAGGGAAAACACACAAATTCACAAATCACAACACCAGATGTACGAGGAAAACCCAATATGGGAAAAACCTTAGTGAGAAATGTTGTTGGAGTCTACTGCTCCAATCTATCCTCACAATGAAACAATAGGTTACAATGACTTAGGGCACCAACCCCTGCACCAAGCACCAACTCGGTGTAATGCAATGAAATACAATTTTAATGCAATGATAGTACCTAGTTGCGAATGAGTTCTGCAACACCTAATCAACTGATGTCTATCGGTTACCAACTTCCTTTATTTCACTGGTCCTTCCACTGTCGGTTATTAGATTTCTCTCTCTGATCACTTACCAGTTACTCTCTTCCTTTCTTCTCTTTCTCTGAACCTCACCCTACACAGTTCACTCTCAGATACTTTCCCAACTATTCAATCCCTACCGGTACACTTGATTGTTAAGACTATAACAGTTCATCGGTTACTTTCTGTCACTACTAGTAAAGACCTCTTACTGGTTTTGTCTGTTAACTCAACACTTCGACTCTTTGTGAAAGAACTCTCAAACAGATTGTCTCTTTTCTTGCTCAAGCTCTCTTTTCTCTCACAAATCGCATCCAGCATCATCATCTTCAATCTCGAGTTCACATATTTATATCTGAATGTTCCTGCCAAAAGCAATATTCAACCAATGGAGTGCTAGGGTTTTCTTCCACCAACTCAATCCACAACAAATCTGATCGGATCTTCTTTTCTAGAATCATGAACTACATCACCTCAATCAACACCACCATCTCCTTACCTTTCAATGTACATTTCCTATTTTTGGATGTTTACAACATGCTTTTTGGTGTTGCTTTGTCAATCACCATTAAAGACTCAATTGTTTCCTTCAGCCAACAAATACAAGGATCGAATAATCCAGCAAGATTGGATCACTCATTTCGCCTCTCTATCTTCCTCAAGTCACAACATCCTACCATCGAGTCATGATTTGCGGGTTCTCCATTAATGTCGACCTACTTACAAACTACCACCTCGATGAGTACTTCACCGACCTCTGTGTACTTGCCACCTGTCTCCCTTGTCGACATCCACCTATGCTCAGACTACAAAGTCGGTTTGACATCCTTCACCAACCAAGACACACTACTGGTTCAACTCACATTACCAGTATAACCTAACCTCACCAATGGACCTTCATACCTACTAATCTCTTCTTTGTCGGTGGATCAAATTGATCTGCCATCAAACATACTAGTCCTTCCACTAAGTCCATTTACCAGTTGCATTATACTTCTCTTTGTATAGTGGTGATCATATCCCTCTATTCTTCTTTTTTTATTGGTTGATGGTCCTTCTTTACTAGTAGATTTTGCACTTACATGTGTACCAGTAACATACCATTTCTATTTTCTTACACACTCCATCCTTCATGCCAGTTGACATCACAACTTACTTCATTCCATACCGGTCACCACAACTTACTCACCGGTGAGCATTCCATACCGATTGACATCAATAACAACCTTGTTAGTCTGCCTGCATACATTGACCATCATTACTCACTAGTCACCATTACTCCTCACTGGTTGTCATCAATGACAACCTAATGCCAACAATCTCACCCTTTGGCATTGATGTCAACACACCTGCAAGTTTTCACACTAGTAGATTTTAGATTTCTCCCCCTTTGACACAATGACAAAGGGTCATGGTATTTCATTCACTGGTTTATTCTCCCCCTTAGTCAAATCTCCTCTTGTGACTACAACTGATATTGAGACATAAAAACATGAACTCTCCCTATGGTCAGCATGTGATTGAAGAGATATAGATGCTACTATGAACTCCCCCTTAACCATATATCTCCTTACAAACTTAAGTGCATGAGGCAAGTGATAAAACTCCCAACTTGTGTCTTAAGTACTCTAAAGTGCTTATCGATAATGGTTTTGTGAAGATATCTATTGCTTGTTCATTGGTGGGGACATATTCCATCTTTACTTCCTATCCTTCAACCTTGTCTCTGAGAAAATGATACTTGATGGCTATATTTTTTGTCCTTGAATGCATCACGAGGTTCTTTGATATGTTGATGTCACTTGAGTTATCACACTGGATGGGAATAGGATCAAAGATATCAACATGTATGTCCTTGAGGGTTTGTTTCATCCAAAGCACCTGAGAGTAGCATGTGGCAGCAACAATGTAATCTACTTCAGTAGTTGATAGGGAGACTGAATCATGCTTCTTGCTATGCCATGAGACCAACTGGTCACCTAGGAAGAATGCACCACCACTTGTGCTCTTCTGGTCATCAATGCAGACCACCCAATCAGCATCTATGTATGCTTCCAAGGTAAATTCCCCTTGTTTAGGGTACCATAATCCATAATTGAGTGCCCCCCGCAGGTACCTAAAAATTCTGCTGACTACATTCATATGTGACTGCTTAGGTGCTGCTTGAAATCTAACCACCATGCACACTGCCTGCACTATATCCGGTCTAGAAGGAGTAAGATACAATAAACTACCAATCATGGATCTATAGAAGGTGTGATCTACTACCGGTGACTCGTCATTCTTGCTTAGTTTGCATCCGGTCACCATGGGGGTACTCACCGGTTTGCAGTTCTCCATTTGAAATTTCTTTAGCATGTCCTTTGCATACTTGGTTTGTGAGATGAAGATTCCCTTATCTAGCTGTCATATCTACAAACCAAGAAAGTATGTCAATTCACCAAGCATTGACATCTCAAACTCTGACTACATCTAATCAACAAAATCTCTGCAAAGAGTGTCCTTGTTGCCTCCAAAAATGATGTCATCCACATATACTACCACAATTAACATGTGGTTTCCTTCTTCTTTGATATATAAGTTGTTGTCAACACTCCCCTTTTTGAATCCTTGTTCCTTCAGGTACTTATCTAGTCTTGAATACCAAGCCCTAGGAGCCTGCTTCAACCCATACAAGGCCTTCTTCAACCGACACACAAAGGTTTCATCATCATGTAATAGAAACCCTTCTGGTTGCTCCATGTATACTTCTTCTTCCAAATTTTCATTGAGGAAGGCAGATTTTACATCTATTTGATATACCTTATAACCCTTATAGGCTGAAAAAGCTACAACATCCTAATTGCTTCTAGTCTAGCTACCGGTGCAAATGTTTCTTCAAAATCAATGCCCTCTACTTGAGAGTAACCCTTGCACACAAGTCTAGCTTTATGCCAAACAATTTTACCTTCTTCATTCATCTTGTTCCAGTAGACCCATTTGGTGCCAATGATGTTCTTGTCTTCTAGTCTAGGGATTAATTCCCGAGTCTTGTTCTTCTCAATCTACTGGAACTCTTCTTCCATGGCATCCATCCATTTCTGACTTTTGTAGGCCTCATTGTATATCTTAGGTTCCATTTCAGTCATGAGGCATAAATTGACTTGTTCATCATTCTGGGTAAGCCTTCTTCTAGTCTGCACACTATCATTCTTATTACCTAAAATCTTCTCTTTCGAGTGATTCTTCTCCACATACCGGTTAGGGACCTTATTGGATGCTTCTTTCGGTTCATTATCTGACTGAGTTTCTTCACCTTCATCACCAGAATCATCATACCTATTCACATGTGCTTGTCTTCCTTTATGCATATCCTCATCAACTCTCACATTCACACTCTCAATGAATCTTCTTAGTCTTTTGATGTAGCATGTGTAGGCCCTACTATGAGTTGAGTAACCAAGGAAGTTCCCTTCATCACTCCTAAAATCAAAACTACCTAAACCATCCATGTCTCTTTTGATGGAACATTTACTTCCAAATAATTTGAAGTATTTGACTGATGGTTTCCGATCATACCATAATTCATAAGGTGTCATATTGTTATTTGTTCTCAACTTAATCGGGTTCAAAGTATATGTTGCAGTGTGAACCACTTCCTTCCAATACATATCCTATAAAATTACTTCATTCATCATGGTTCTAGCCATCTCCTTGACTGTCATGTTCTTCCTTTCTACCACACCATTCTGTTGTGGTGTCCTGGGGGCTGAGTATTGTCTTCTAATTCCATGTCTCTCACAATAATCTTCAAACTTATTTGATGTGAACTCTCCACCCTGGTCGGATCTTAGGTATTTCAGCTTGTATCCACTTTCCTTCTCTACCATCTTCTAAAAGATCTTGAATATATCAAATGCTTGTGATTTATCCCGGAGGAAAGTGGCCCATGTCATTATTGAATAGTCATCAATGAAGAGAATAAAGTATCTCTCAACGGCAAGAGCTCTTGTTCTAGTTAGACCACATAGATTTGTATGTACAAGTTCAAGTGGTCTTGAAGTGTTGTGTTCTTTTGTCTTGAAGCTCACTTTAGTCTACTTTCCTTTCACACATTCATCACAAAATGTGCTTAGTGGTTTAAGGATGGGTGGTATATTTCTCACACAACCCTTTTTTCTTATTGCAACTAGATTATCAAAATCTATGTGGCCTAATCTCTTGTGCCACAACCAGCACTCATCCACTTGTCCCATCATGCATTGGGATTCAAAACATTCTTTCATATTGTATACATTTACATATGTCCTCTTACCTTCAGCTACAATTTGTTTGGCACTCTCCTTTCTTATCTAGCAATCGACAGAGTCAAAGGTGAATTTATAACCTTTGTCACACATGTGACTCACACTTAACAAATTTTTCTTCAGGTCTTCCACATAATATACATCACGTTCTTTCAATTTGCCATCAATATTAAGAGTACCTTTTTCCTTTATCTTGATAGAGGAGTTATCTCCAAATCTTACTAAGTCTCCATTCCAATCTTCAATCTTGATAAATTTCTTCTTATCACTGGTCATGTGGTTGGAATAGTCACTGTCTACAACCTACAAGTTTCTTCTTTTTGCATGTAGGGTAGTCTGCACAATTAGACTTGATTATGCTTTGTCCTTTTCTTTCTCAATCCAAACTAGTTGAGTTTCCTTCTTCTTGTCACCTGTAATTTTATGCTCTGGTTTGGATACTGGTTCCTAATTAGGAAATGTCCTCTTCTGGTTGATTTTCCCGTTCTTACAATGCTTTGCAATGTGTCCAAATTTATTACAATTATAACACTTCACATTTACATTAAAAGATGAATCTTTAAAACTATTGTAGGACACCAGTTTACTTTTCCTACATTCAAAACTCCTATGACCAAATCCATTGCATTGATAACAGACAACATTTGTATCATAGAGTGCATTAAATGGATTTATACTTGCAAAACTAATAGAAGGCTTGTTCATCAATCTACAATCACCAATTCTATGACCAAACTTGTTACACCAGTAACAATAACCATGATTGATCGGTTTTTTTTAAGTTTTTTTTTTTTTCTAATTTCATTGTTAATTATTAGTATAGTGTAAGAGTGGTATATTTTTTAATCTTTCATTTGGTATCAAAACTATCTTGCAAATATTTTTTTTTTGTAGGCAGCAATTCTAAGATATTTCAGAATGTTGAATGGTAGCAACATTCTAGCTTCCATTGTTCATAGGAAATGACTACAAATGTTGAAGCATAAATATGAAGACCCTAATATTATCCCAAGATCTTTATGAATTAGTAGAAGTGTGATATAATGATGCTATAGATCAAAACGCATTGAATGCATTGATAGTAAATCAGTGAATTTAGTTGAAAGAAGACAAAAAGAAGGACAATCAAACTATCTTCACCATCCAATCAACATTGGATATTTTTCCTATATTATTGGTATGAAAATCTCAAAATATGCATGAGAGGCTCTATAAATTGCATACCAAAGATCTAACAAAGTGAGATTAGTAAGGCTTCAAACCTTTTGAAGAGATTTTGAAAATATGAGGATGAAAGGAGATGAGTCTATCCAAGAGTTTATTACTAGGAGTTTAAGGAAATTTAAATTAGCCTAGAATTGAATGAGAAACTATCAGAAACCAAGAAATTGTAATTTTGTTTTTAGATCTATTACTCCAATGTTGACCCAATTGTGATAGATGTAGAAGAAAGTAAAGATCAAAATAATTTTAAATTTGTAAAGTTGATAGGCTCTTTGTAATCACATGAGGAGCATATGTAGTGTTCAATGGAGATCCTAGTGGAAGATTTTAAATGTACTATAAGAATCAAAGAAAAAGAATTCTATAACCCCTCCTTCTCACTCTAATAAATCATAAGGAGAGTCTTCTTCAAAAAGAGGACATGGGTTTTGTGGATTGTAGAAGCATCTAATGTAGGTATTGTAAACGATGTGGGCAGTACGAATCTGAATGCAAAATGGAGAAATCTAAATTTAAAAATTCAAGAGCCAACTATACTAAAGAGTCTTTTGAAGATTCAAAGCACTCCACATTCTTCACACGCAATTTGGTAAAAGAATCCCAAAAGAATGTATGGTTTGTAGATAGTGGCTACTGAAATCATATGACTGGTAAATTTGATCTCTTTGTCAAGTTAAATGACTCTATGAGAGGTCGAGTCAAATTTGATGATAATAAAGAAGTAGATATAATGAGCAAAATGTGCCAAAGTTACAACATAATCTTTTAAGAATTGAGTAACTTATAACAAAAAAAAAAATTTCACATGACACTTAATCAAGCTCACTAGATGCTCTGTCTATTATTTCATTGAAAATTTGCAAAGATACTCTATTTTTTATTACCTTTATTATAGAAAAAAATCAGACTAGTTGAGTGCTCTGCAAAAAGAAACTAAAAATGTTTATTATTTATTTGAAAATTTGCAGACATACTCTACGTTTTCTTACCTTCATTATAGAGGTTGCAGCATTAAAACAATTTGCAACAATGCTTTAAAACAGAATAACTGTTTATATTTATACTTTCCGTAATAAAGTAGAAAATCATGACTAAGTGAATTACATAATTGCTTCCAAACTTTATAAATATACATAAAAAATAATTACCTCTTATAGCGGCACTAATTTCTTTACAATAAAATGGATGACAAGACGATTGATATTTTTGTTGCCTTGGTTGGTTTCCCGAACAACTTGAGTTTGAGATTGATATTTCAACAAACATGGTTTGCTCCTCTCGTTTACACCAACTTTCCACAAAACAAGAAAAATTCTCTATGGGAATACTCTTACTGTTCATATCCATGGTAGTACTCTTTATATCATTTAGAAGAATTTGGGGTACAACTTGTTGAAAAACGTGGAGTACTCTTCGTTGAAAAATTTGGGGTACTCTTCGTTAAAAAAATTGGGGTACTCCTTGGCATACTCCTCGTTAAAAAAATTGGCGTACTCCTTGGCGTACTCCTTGTTAAAAAAATGTGGGGCACTCCTTGAAGAACTTGGGTATTTGTCTTTATGAAATTATATTTTTGTCCTGTTGAAATATTTGTGGACTGGGTTTTTGCTGAAAAGAATGGGTAACTACTCATATTCCCTAGGTAACTAATCCACGGAAACCACTTTGAAGTGAAACAAATGCTTAAAATTGCATTTAAAAAAAATCGACATAAATATATACTTCCAATTAATCTTTTATTGCATTTTCAATTGAATTTTTGTTGATGAAATTGTAACAGCGCTGATTTCAATCCAATAAAATATTTGAAAAAAAATAATAAGGAAATCTTCAATTCCATGCAAGGTGATCGATATGTTTGTTACCTTTTGTTGCTTTGCCTGGCAACTTGAGTTCGGGTCTTGATTTAAGTTGAAAATAACTTTTGCCAGGAAATGATCTGATTTTTGTGAGCTTGGACTCTAATTTTTCTGGATTGAAGGTATAAAAACACCATGTTACCTTACGATAATTACTATATATAAATACATGTTATTGAAGAGTAAGTTTTTCTTAAGATTGCATACAATTGGCCTAAGGATTTAATGCAGGGTCTACTATGAATATAGATATGATTAGGATGTTAAGGTATATAGTTTTCATCTACTGTTCGTGTGAAGTTTAGAAAAATATAATTTTTTCCAGGCAGTGCATTGTTTTACAATTTCATGATAATAGAGAAAAGCAAAAATTTCAATCCATCAAATTATAGGATAGGCTATAAAGAACTGACTGTTAGCATTTACTTATGACATTCAGGAGCTAAGGTTGCCCTAAATTCTATCATGGACTCTCTAAACTTTGGAGTAGTCCACTCCTCTGTTTGATCTTGATTATCCATTAGATTTCGTTCCCTTAGTTCACCCCATCGCCACTCCATCACCCGTGGAGGCCGGTAATCCTAAGAGTCATAGTTTTGGCTGGATCAAAATGGAATAAGGAATTGACTTCCATGCACTATGACACCTCAGCATATCCAACCTTTCCAGCTTCGACAAGTAGCTAATGCTTTCTGGAAGCCTCTCCAATTTTTCGCACCCGCTCAGACTTAATTGCTTTAGCTGTGATAGCTTGTCAATGCTATCAGGAAGTTCAATTAAGATTCTACAACAAGTTAAGTTCAAGTACTGTAGCTGTGACAAGTTTCCAATGCTGTCAGGAAGGTATTGTATGTTTTCACAGTAACTCAAATTCAAGTATAGCAGTTGTGAGAGGTTGGAAATGTTGTTAGGAAGACAATCCAACTTCTGACATCCAGAAAAATTCAAGGGCTGCCAATGTGACAAATGGCAAATGCTGTCAGGGAGGTTTTGTAAGGATCTGCAGTCAATCAATATCTGTGTCATTCCGCTTATCATACAAGAAAGCTCCAATGATCTCCAGAGAAAGAGGGTGCCCCTTGCAAGCCTCCGCTATTCTTTTGGAGAGCTCTTCTGTAGTCAGTCAATATCTGTGTCGTTCCGCTTATCATACAAGAAAGCTCCAAGGATCTCCAGAGAAAGAGGGTGCCCCTTGCAAGCCTCCGCTATTCTTTTGGAGAGCTCTTCATAACCGGGAATTGGGGATGGTCTAAGGAAGGTGTACCAACTAAACAATTGGAGGCTAATCTCGTAAATGCGTTCGGATGAGACATGAGCAACATTGAGAATGTGTAAAATTAAGCGGCTGCCAGGGGACTGTAATACCCTAAAAATGGTCATCTAAATCATAAGTCCCTAATCTCGACATCACCAAGTCCTAACCAAAGACAATTAAATAAATCTTGAGCACACAATTAATTATTTAAACATTAAATATCACATGGCAAAATTAATCACTCAATATTAATTAAATATTTATATTTAATTAATTAAATAATTCCAAGTAAATCATTTTAAACAATTATCTTATATATTTTATTAAATATATTTTGCATATTTAATTAAATAAATTAGTTTGCCATTAAATCATTTTTGAGGAATTAATTTTAATTAAAAAAAATCAATTAAGCACAAATCTTCAAAAATGGAAATAAATCAGAAAAAAAGAAATTAATTGACCAAGAAAGAATTAAAAATTGAGAAAAAAAATCAATTGGAGATAATCTTGAAAAAATAAATTAAAAATTGATAAATAATCTCAGAGAAAGCAATTAAAACAATTAAATATTCAAATTGAATGAAATAGAGAATAAATCAGTTTTTTCTGATTTAATCTTAATTTTAGTTCAATTTCCTTTAAAACTGAGAAAAGCATCCAATCACATCAATTCACCTGGATTGTGCTTCCTCTTGGAAAATCTTGACCGCTCGTCATCATTTGATCTCAGTCGTTGGTTTCTTTTTGAATTTTCTATAAATTTAGGTTCTCATCTCTCATTCAAAGATCCTGGAGAATGTATTGTTATTATGCTAGTTTTGCTCTAGGTGCATTGCATATTAGTTATTTCACATATTGCATGCATATTTAAATCATTTAGCTCATTTATTGCTTAATTCTTGTTAGATTAATATTGCATCCATCTAGCATTCATCATGCTCATATAGATTAAAATCCTTCGTCTTGATGTTGTCTAGTCACTGGTATTACTTATAATCTGAGAGCAATCTTATACTAGCATCTTTTAGAAGGCAATGGGTTGATTTGTTATGGTTTATTATTCATTAATTATATCTGATTAACCATGCATGTAATGACTTAATTGAAGTGTTGTGTCTTGTAGATACAGATTCTTAGTCCACTTTTTACACACACATTTCTAGCACCCACCGTGGGGCAGAAAACTACTTTTTCAGCCTCAAAATCATTTTTTTAATCCTACAGGTTTCGTCCATATAGCATCTGTGAAATATCGTATGAGCAATTTCACTGCATCGTACGAAGCAAGATCATATCCTTTAAATTGTCATACGAATTAGGATTCTCCTTCGTACGACATACTGATTCTTTTATACTCTGTCGTTCTGTGCTAATTCCTAACTCATACGACATACTACTCGTTCTATCTTTTGTCGTTCTGTGCTGCTTTATAACTCATACGATAAAAGATTTCTGTCATTCTGCTTTATGAAGATTGTCGTATGATTTTTGTGACAGATTAAAAACAAACTACCTTTTAGGATTTTTTTTGGATTAAATTTTGAATATGCTAATGCTAACCCTGAACTGTTTTCTGTCTGCCTGATATTTTCACAGCCTAACTAGTTTCTTGCAGGACGTTTGTCAAAGAATTTATCAATCAAACATATGCCTGTCAAAGAAAAAAAAAAAAAAACATGACTACTGATGCGTTGTTTTTGCAGGTTGCCTAAGGAGAAATCAATCAAACATTGTGTATTCCTTAATTTTTCTAGGCACTTAACTTGCTATCTAGGTAAATGAACAAATTTGTCTTTTGTGTCTTTTTTGGAAAATTCTAAGAGGTAGGAGATATGCTCTTGTCTTTCTAAGACAATAAAAAATATAGACCCTTGAGGCTTTTTCTTTGTTTGAGATTTGTACATCTTTAGCAGGCCTGCCCTCCCGAGGAGCTAATAACTCTATAGCCTTTATGGCCGATGTGAGGGGAACGACCTAAGTGGGAACGACTAAACACCAAGTACTCCAAGTCACTATAAAATAAACGTGATTTGATGAAAATCAAGTCAACAAAAATGCTCAGGAATGGCTCTCCTCAGTACCTTCGAGTATATTAAACCTTGGTTTTCAAGGCTGGGAGACCTCTTAATTGAGTTTACACCTCGACATGCATAACAGAACCCTTACTAGATCTGATAAAAATTACAAGCTACCTGATTCACCTCCGAAAGGTTGATAATCTTTATGCAAGAGAGATAGTAACTCTCCCAAGACACTTGCCATATCGTGCCCCCATTAGCATTTGGATTCAGCTAATACGGCGTTGAGAATCCATTGCGTGAGACTCAACAATTGTATTCTGATTAGCTATTAGGTGTGTACCTAAGTCAGCAAGCAAAGGTTTTCTTCTCTAAGCCAACTTCCATAGGGTTTGCATGTTGTGATTGGAGTTACTATTCATACTACATGTTTTCTGTGCTTTCATCCCCCAAACTGAAACTGGAATACTAAAACTGGAGAACATAAATCAACAAACTCAGTGATCAAAACTCTGTCCATGTCACAAACTAGTCTATCCTGGTCAAAAATCAGTCTGCCTCAGAATTGGTCATGTTCAGTTGCCTTATCCAGTCATTGAAAAACCCAGAATTTTTAGTCTCTGATCTGTGAACAGTCGTACGAGTCTGTTGAATTTTCGTCCTGCACCAAATCTTGTGTCATACGAGTATACTATATTGTCATCCTGAGGTCAATCCTGTATCGTACAAGACCCAGTAGTCTGTCGTCCTGAGCCATATCTTGTATTGTATGAGATAGAACTAAATAGAATCATTTGTCGTACAAAATAGAACTGTTGTCAGCAACTCGTACAAAATAGAACTGTTGTCATCCTGCACCTGTTATACTGTCGTATGGTTCCAGAAATATAGTCGTACGAGTCTCTAATTCTGTCAGTCGAGAATAGTCAAAACCTATCCAAAATAGTTTTACAGCAAGCCCAAAATTGGTTATCATCTTCCTGAGCATAAAGCAACCTTGATAGTGTACCTCTACAGTTGCGTTGCACAATTTTGTCAATCATTTCTTAGCTAGTTCAAATGAACATTTTATCAAACCTAAGTCAACTTGGATAACATCTTACACAAGATAGATCGTTCCTGAAACCAGACCAGATCTTAAGTTACTTCTCTTAATTACTACGTTAAACGAAATACTAGCTACAATTTGATCTTGACTTCTGCAACACATCCCACTCTCGGTCCTGTCAGTTACAAAATGCCTGTTGAAACCAGAAACTCTCGCAACAAAAGAGACAAAGAAAAAGAGACACCCTTTTCAACCAACGACAATCTGTTTTACAAAGAAAATCCTTTTTAAAATAAACTATCCTCATCACAGATACCGTCCTCATCACAGATACCAGTTTATGATATACTAATCTTTGGTCAGTCCTTATCTCCCACCATGTCTAGAGAAAGGCAAGAAAGAGAAGCCAGTAAATGAAACACTCACGAAGATTTCAGCAATCATGCCACTGACAGTGATTCATCAATTGAATCTGAGCTTCCTGAACCTCCTAAAGATGAAATACATAGATGTTAGAATGATAAAGAATTCTGGAAAATAATGAAGTTCATCATGGCTAGGGAAGAAGAAGACTATTTCCTAGAATTAGCAAAACAAGGTGCGAAACTCCCTTTCCTAGAATTAGCAAAACAAGGTGCGAAACTCCCTACTGGTTATAATGTGGAGACCCTCGTTGCTAAAGAGGAAGATACACCATGGGAAAAAATGAGCAAACAGATGCAAGCATTACAAACTGCAGTCACGAGAATAGAAAACAAAGATAAAATGCCAAAACAATATTCTTTGGTCACAATATGCCCATTCCCATTTGACAAAAACCTTTACATGTCTCCATTTCCTTCACGAGTTGAGATCCCAAAATTTGACAAGTATGATGGTACGTCAGATCCTCAAGATCATGTCAGAGAGTTTTGTGTCACTTGTATGGAGTTTATGCATGATCAAACATACCTCATGCGCCTTTTCCCAAGGAGTTTAGGGGGTCAAGCAATGGAATGGTTCGCAAGCCTACCCAAAGGAATAAAAATGTTTGAAGAACTAATCCAACTATTTTTACAACAATACTCATACAACATTCATCACCATGATAGAGCTTTGCAATACCAGATAAAAGACAGGAGAACCCTTTCTCACTTTCCTCCAACGATGGAGAAAGATGTTCTCTAGATATTCACGGACTATCCCAGATCTTGAGAAAATGGGTATCTTTGTCAACAACTTAGTCCCTGAATTGAAATACAGTGTCTAGATGCAAGTACACCCTTCATTCAACAAATGGTAGATAATGCCCTCAGAATGGAAGACGTGCTTATCAAAAAGGGAGATATATCACTTTGGAAAGAAACATCGCAAGGTTCTAGCTCTAAAGAAAAGAGTAAATACTGGAAATATTGTAAAGACAGCAACAAGAACATTGTTAGTGATGGAGTGGTAGATACTGTTCAAGCAAAAAAAAAATCCACAATATTTAACTTGGCCAATGGCACACAAGCACTCAAGGCAACTGAAACTACAATAGAGAATCCCCCAAAAGAAAACAAGAGAGTGGTTTAAAGACAAACCTTGGGTCTCAAAGCCTAAGCGTGAGTTTACTCCTCTAGATGAGTCATATGAATCGGCTTTTAAAAATTTATTGGCAAATAATCTGATAACATTGCCAGACAATTCCTGACCATATGACCCAGAAATTAGACCTAAATGGTGGAGAGAAAATGAGTACTATGACTACCATCGGAACAAGGGACATAACATAAACCACTGCATGAAACTCCGACATGAAATCCAAGATCTCATTGATGCAGGCAAGATCGTTGTTGGAAATCATGCAACTAAAGCTGATCATAAGGCCTTTAAAGATCCCTTACCCACGTACGAACAAGGAGATTCCTCAAAATCCAAAGGAGGAGCTAGAGTCAATTATACCTACAGTAGCAATGATAACGTGATCAACATGATTGAATCTATTCACACTGAACATTGCAATGTGATTATAGTCCAAGATCACCAAACTCAAGCACAAAACACTAATGTTGTGACTCGCACTCAAAGGAAAATTACACTCCCAGCAGCTAATTCCTCAACATTCGATCAAACAACATCAAATCTACCAAATAGACAAACAGACACAATCGTGGCCAAATCAAAACAACTGGCTTCATCATCTTCTCCTAGTTACAGTATTGTCGAACAATTGAAGAGAACCAATGCTCAAATCTCCATTTTGGAATTGCTTAAGATCTCTTCTGCTCATAGAGAGGTCCTGGACAAGGTTCTACTTACCACCTGTGTCCCTAAAGATTTGGATGTAGATCGGTTTCAGTCTATGGTAGGTCACTTGACTTCACCTCATTATCTCACATTCTCTGAAGAAGATGATAATTCACTGAGTCACCCACATAACCAACCATTGCACATTGAAGCCATGATCCATAAATACCGTGTTAAATGTGTTTTGATAGATGGAGGTGTTGGGTTGAATATTTGTACTTACAGTCAATTAACACAGCTGGGATTCTCTGAAAATGTTATTGATCCAACAAAGAAGATAACAATCAAGGCTTATCATGAAGAGGAAAGAACTTCTAAGGGACTTGTATCATTACCAATCAGAGTAGGACCTGTGGAGAGAGATGTCATTTTTCAAGTCTTGGATCTTCATCTTTCATACATCTTATTGGGTAGGCCATGGATTCATGAAATGAAAGTAGTACCATCTACGTATCATCAATGCCTGAAGTTTCCCTATAATGGAGTTGAAGTCAATATTGCTGCCGATACAAGATATACTTGCAATGCATTAACACAGGGTGCTAATGCTTTTGTTCCTAATAATAGAGCAGCTTCTGCAGCTAAGAATTTAGAATCTTTGCTGAAAGATTTGGAAAAGAAACTGAGAATCACAAACACTGGCATGGATGGTTACAAGATAGAGCCTATACTCTCACTAACATCTCTTCCTCCATCACCAAGACAGTCGGGAAAACCATTAGAGGGCATGAGGCCACAAACTTCAACTCCAAAAGTCAT
Source organism: Cryptomeria japonica (assembly GCF_030272615.1). Classification (NCBI taxonomy): domain Eukaryota; kingdom Viridiplantae; phylum Streptophyta; class Pinopsida; order Cupressales; family Cupressaceae; genus Cryptomeria; species Cryptomeria japonica. The sequence continues at coordinate 623,574,371 of NC_081408.1, read as the reverse complement.
TTATGATGGCACTTTTATACAGTCCTCTACTTCTCTTGCAGGTGAAATAGAAGGGGATGATGTCCTTAAATCGCCCTTCAAAGAAGACAATGCAGATAAAGAAATATGACATTGTGAGATTTCTCCAACATAATATGGTCCAGGCTATAAGATGCTTCAACACATGGGATATTCAGGTACTGGTCCTCTTGGCAAATGTCAAAAAGGTATTGTTGAACCTATTCAGTTAGAAACTAAGTCGACCAATGATAAAGATGGACTGGGATATGATCCAAGAAAGTCATCAGATCAGAAGCACACATCTCGCCATCAACGTAAATAGAAGAAAAAAGTACTACCTTTAATAGCACAAGAAATTGATACTCAACAAACTCAGGAGGAATGTGATGGTGAACAAAAAGAATTGCCCACCCAGGGAAAGGAAACAGATGGTAATCAAGTTCCAGTTGTATCAGCTATGATACCACATGAAGTAGACACCCCAGAGGATATGAGAGATGAAATATACAGAATCAGAGAATTGTTTGCACCACTGAACATTCCGGTCACATATACTGGCAGACAACAAGTAGATGACTCAGAAACTGATTCAAATGAGTATGAATGGGGTCCAGATCACATCTCAGATACATCTACTATAGAAACACTTGAAGAACTCAGGGATACCGCAGATGATGCACAAGAGCTGATATGCCTAAGAATGCAAAAGGAAATAGAAGAAATTAGATTAAAACGAGAAGAAGACTATGACTGACAACTGAAGAAAGAAAGGACACAAACAAGTCCTTCACCTACCAATCCTCCTAATGAGATAGGACAAATCAAGTATAGAACCACACAAGAAGAACTAGAAGCTAGAGCAAGAGAACCAGTCATCAGTCCAGAAGAAGCTGAATGGAATAGACGACAGGGGTTAACAGAACCATTAAAGTCATGTCCACAAGTGTGTCAAATGCAAGCAATCAATGAACCAAATCGCGAAGGAACTTGCAACATCAAGGATGTGGGTGTTGATACTATATATGCCTTCACTAAACCACTTGAAGATGAGTCAACAACTTCATCCTATGACTCTGATGGCTCAGACAGGAGCTCTATCTATGACAACAACTATTCAACAACACATTATCACTACTCTGTCATGAATGATGAAATATTGTCTACTATTATACCACAATATGTAACCCAGTCTAAAGTAGATGACGACACTGGAAGTAGTTTGGTTGAATTAAGTCCAATAAATACTAACATGAATGATAATAATCATGTCGTAACTCTTCTTGGTCTCGAGACACATACGCAAGGTAGTCTTCTAGAACTTGACTGGTCGGTCTAAAGTCATGATGATAATACCATGCACTCCCTTGAGCCTGTTCCAACCTTATCTTTAATAAATCTGAAACTGATTGATTGTACTCTTTATAATCAACCCTTGAGTGTCCCTACCTTTTCCAATGACTATACACTAGCCGACTACCTCAATGCAGTTGAACCCATGTACTCTTCCACTAGCGAACATAATGAAAACATGACTGAAGTGGATATCAAGTATCTTAGTTGCAAAAACAAGAAAAATAAGAATAAAAGATCTGATGGCGAAAACCACATTGTGGTGGTGTCAGACTCTAAAAAAGAGAAAATAAAGGACAAACCTAAGGGTGAAAACCTCTCTGAGGCGCCTGAAGGTGAGATACTTGATATACTACCAAGTCACTTCGAGGAGAGATCTTCTATGTTGATTGAGCCAACTTAGCCAGTGAACATTGGGAGTCCAGAGATACTGCATATCATTCATTTAGCTCAATCACTATCAGCAGAAGAGTTAAAAGATTTCAGCAAAGATTTCAGCAATCTGTTTTTAGAAAAGAAGATCAACTTTGCATGGACATACTTAGATATGCCAGGACTAGATCCTGATCTCATCATGCATCATCTCTCTATTATGCTAGGAGTTAAACCAGTCAAACAAAAACTCTGAAAGATGCATCCTCATGTGGCACTACTAGTCAAGGTTGAACTAGAGAAATTGCTAAAAGTTGGGTTTATCAGAGCTATAGACTACGCAGAATGGATATCTAACATAGTACCTATATCAAAAGCAGACAAATCTAATAGAGTTTGCACAGATTTCAAGGATCTCAACAAGACATGTCCAAAAGATGATTTTCCATTGCCCAAAATTGACATGATAGTAGATATGACTGTTGGATATGAGATGTATTCATTAATGGATGGATTCTCTGATTACAATCAGATCAAGATAGCACCTGAAGATCAAGAGAAGACAACTTTCACATGTGCATGGGGAACCTTCTACTGGAATGTTATGCCATTTGGTCTAAAGAACGCAGGAGCAACTTACCAAAGAGTAGTAACCACTATTTTCCATGATATGATGCATAAAAACATGGAAGATTATGTTGATGACACCCTGGTAAAAACTATAAATAAATATACACACATTCAAGAGCTAGGCCTCATATTAGATCGAATGGAAAGATTCAAGCTCCACTTAAATCCAAAGAAATGTGCATTTAGGGTAACATCAGGAAAATTTCTTGGGTACATAATATCCAAAAAAGGAATTGAGGTTGACCCTAAAAAGGTCCAAGCTATAATGGAAATGCCTCCACCAAAGAATATCAGTCAGATGAGAAGTTTACAGGGCTGTCTTCAATCAATAAGGTGTTTTATATCTGAGCTAGCTGACAAAGCTCAACCCTTCACGAAGGTATTAAGGAAAGGGATTCAATACAACCGAGATGAAGATTGTGAACGACATTTACAACAAATCAAAGAATATATTTCTAATCCACCCATATTAATGCCACCGATTCAAGTTAAGCCAATGATCCTGTACATATCAGCTATGGATACTTCACTGGGGGCACTTCTGGCACAACAGGATGATAATAAAAAGGAATGAGCTATCTATTATATCAGTAGAACATTGGTGTCATATGAAATGAATTATACTATAATAGAGAAAGCATGCTTAGCTTTGGTCTTTGCATCACAAAAATTAAGGCATTATATGTTGGCACACTCTATTATGCTGGTAGCCAAGATTGATCCACTCAAGTATCTTCTTAGTAAAGCAACGCTTACAGGAAGACTGGCCAAATGGGTCATGGTCCTTACAGAATTTGACATTAAATATGTGGAACGTACAACCATCAAAGGACAGGTTATTGCAGACCAACTTGTTGAAGCTCCACTGGAAGATGATCAACCTCTGCATATAGAATTCCCAGATGAATCAATCATGCACCTTACTGAAAAATCATGGAAGATGTTCTTTGATGGGTCTTTTACTCAACATGGTTCTGGTGCCGGTATACTATTTATTACTCCCCAGAAATACTCAATTCCAAAAGCTTACAAACTTCTCTTCCCTTGCACAAACAACATTGTAGAATATGAAGCTTTGGTAAATGGGATCAAACTGGCCATTGAGTGGATGATCGTGGAATTACACATCTATGGAGATTCTCAACTCATTATCAACCAGATTAATGACCTATATCAGACAAAAGATGAGAAACCGATGCCTTTACAAGAGGATGGTGGATGACCTCAAGAAATATTTTACCTCTGTATCATTTCAGCAGATCCCCAGAACAACAAATAGAGTAGCAGATGCAATGGCTACTTTGGCATCTATACCACAGCTATAGGAGTCTAATTTTCACTTTGAATTCCTAGTGGAAGAGTTACATTACCCTGCCTATGATTCTCCTGAGTCCTAGGTAGTCTGTTCTATTATTGGACATGACTCATCTTGTTATAGCCACATTTTCTCTTATCTACGTGACCAAGTCGTCCCTGCTAATCTTTCTCGAAATGAAAAAAGGAACCTAATCCAAAATGCGTCACAGTATGTCATCATTGCTAATGACCTATTTAGGTGAGGTTTAAATAATACTTTGCTTAGATGTCTAGAAACTGAGGAGTCTCAACGCGCATTATCTGAAGTTCATGAAGGTGTTTGCAGATCTCATTCAAATGGTCTAACTTTAGCACAAAAACTACTAAGGACTAGCTACTATTGGCCAGACATGGAGAAAGAAGCTATAAAATTTGCTAAAACCTATGAAAAGTGTCAGTTGCATGGGCACCTTATACACGCTCTGGCAAGGGATCTCATACCCTTTGTGACACACTGGCCCTTCCAACAGTGGGCATTCGATCTGATAGGCCAAATATATCCTGAATCATCTAATGGACATAGATTTATTATCACTACCACTGAGTACTTCACTAAGTGGGTAGAAGAAGTTCCACTCATCAAGGCAACCAGAAAACAAGTAGCTCTGTTTATTCTTAACTATATCATCTGCAGAAATGGTATACCTTCATCAATTATAACAGACAATGGAGGACAGTTTAAGAATAAAGATCTAGATGAACTCTGTGAGAAATTTAAAATCAAACAACACTAGTCTTCAGTATATTACCCTCAAGGTAATGGACAAGCAGAGGCATCTAACAAAAACCTACTGACTATCTTGCACAAAATAGTGAAGAAATCTGGGAAGGATTGGCATCTATAGCTCAATCCTGCACTTTGGGCTTATAGAACAAGTATCAGAACACCTACTAGGGCTACACCTTTTTCTTTGGTGTATGGGTCCCAAGCAGTATTACCTATTGAAGTAGAAATACCATCTCTAAGAGTTTCCTTGCAAGGTCTTTTTACTGATGAAGACTATAGAATATCTAGATTGCAAGAGCTCAAATTGCTCAATGAGCGTCGACAAGTGGCATTTGATCATCTCAGAGTGTATCAAAAGAGAATTTCCAAAGGACATAACAAGAAAGTTCAACACCAAGAATTTTAGGTTGGTGACTTAGTTCTAGGAGATAATCCTAGAAATCAACAGTTTTGAGATAACAAAGGGAAGTTTGAACCCAACTAGCTGGGTCCCTATATCATTACTGTAGCTTTTGGCTCTGGTGCCTATCAACTCTCAACATCGGAAGGAGAACAACTCCACAAACCGATCAACACCATCCATCTGAAGAAATTCTTCACTTAAAAAATTCTCTACTCTAGCAACTTTTACAGCGGAAAAGGTCCTGAAGAAATCATAAACATCAGAAAATGTCTTGAAAAAATCATAAAAATCAGAAAATGTCTTAAAGAAATCATAAAAATCAGAAAAAGTCCTGAAGAAATCATAAAAATCGGAAAAAGTCCTGAAGAAATCATAAAAAAAAAAAATCGGAAAAAGTCCTAAAGATATCATAAAAAATTAGAAAAAGTCCTAAAGAAATTAAAAAAAAAGAGAAAAAGAAAAACAGAAGAAAAAAAAAAGGAAAAAGAAGAGAAAATGCCCTGGTGAAAACCTGGTAAACAGGCACCTTGGTAAAAAAATAAAAATGAATCTCTGCCAAGAAGGTGAAAACCTGGTAAATAAGCGCCTCTTGTACTCGAGCGCTCCATCTATCAACGCAACATTGGAATTTCCACTTTCCTGCATAGTTTGCTTTCGCTTGTACATATTTCAGTCACTTTTATGACATCCTAGTTCGCTGGAACCCTCATGGCTTGAAACCAATCATTGTCCTAGTCTTAGGCTAATTGACAAGAGCACATTACATGTCCTAAGCAATATCAACCAAGTCAACCTTACGTCAGTGAAACCTGGTCGTCCACTCTGAATTAAAACTGACTACTGAAGAGTTTTATCACTGAGTTAACATGCAAAACAACATAACGAAAAACAATCACTAAGAAGTTTGAGCTATGAATGAAAATTTTCTTTGTGTGTTGTCTTTTATATTAGTTTTCGATTATTATCCCTCTGAGTAACTCGAGGAAGTCTATCTTGACTAAGAGGAGCAAGGATTGGGGGCATAATATCTTCTTTGTTTTCTGCTTGAAGGAATGATCCCAATGATCTGGAAATATCTAAATTAGATGGGTGCCTGTGATAAGAGCCTTCACATCAAGGTGAAATACCTCACATACCTCAACTCCGCTTATTTGAATGCTATAGGGAGGTTCCATATCATTTATTTGTCTATTTTGAGAGAATTTCTTCATTGTGCAATTCACATCCATGCATAATTTGTCCAAGGATATGAACGAAAAAAGGGTCACTGCGGACAAGATAATTAATATTGCACATGAACAACAAGGAACTTTAATCTGCCTACTATAATTGTAAAATGCTCAATGATGAAAATTAAGTTGTTCAAATCCAGTGACTAGGTTTAGGTTGCATCTCATTTTGCATTTCATTCTGCATCTTGTAAATTTAGAGTGATTTCGGTATAGTAACAATGCTTTCTCTTTATCCTTTGAATGAGAGTTGGAGCATCATCATTTCTTCACTAAGTGGTCTCTTTTCATCATTTCTCCGATCGAGTACTTGTGTTTTGAGATGTTTAGTTGCATACATGAGCATTTAATACAGATTCATACATTCATTATCATTCATTTACATTCATCTTATTGCACAGAAAAACAAACAAAAAAAACTGCACTCATTACTCATTCGCATTATCATTTATTTGCATATGAAAAGAAACAAAAATAAGCATTCATATTCCATTTGCATTCATACATTCATGCTAAAAATAAATGCATACATATAGAATAAAGCATATAGAGGACATCTCATAAGAGAATCAACACAAGTATGATGAAGTCAAATCGGATCTTGTATATATATCATGCCAAATATAAGAGTACAAAATGATGTCGAAAGACATGTACAAACTCCCATCGGAGAAAGAATCGTATAGGCTACAAAAAATGGGCGTGTCTACAAAAAATATCCGAGCTACAAAAATAAATCATCTAGCTCGCTCCCTGTCCCTCATCACCTGGTGGTGGAGGAGGAGCCTGATGGTCGGGATCCTGACGAGGCACTCGCTCTCCCTCTCATTAGGCCATATACTATGAATAGGGTTGCACCTACTATGCAACAGGAACTACAGCACTATACGCTACTACATAATACGTTTCCCTACTACTCTGGAGAAGGACCTCCTGTCGAAGAGAATTTATCTCTGCTCTCAATGCTGTGATATGGTGATCACGCTTGGCCCTCATCTCAGCCAACTGTCGGTCTCGCTCCGAAAGCTGAGTCTATGCCACTGTCAACTGTGACTACAGCTCTGAAAGATGTGCCCTCATTGACCATCCAGTATCTATCCCCTACTCTCTCATAGGCCCCCCATCTCCACCCCCATCTCCACCTCCACCCTACTCCTCTCTCCACTATCGCACCTATCTAGGAGCTTCTCGCTCCTCCTCCATCCCACCCACTAGCCCTAGGGATCCACCCTCACCCCTCTGCTGCCCACCCTTAGCTGTTACCCTACTACTGCTAGCACCTGGATCACCACTACCTCATCGTGGAGTCTCAGCTCTTTGTACTTGACCCTGCCTCTAGCCCTGTCTTTGGCCCTATCCCTATGCTAGTGTGGGGGCATCCTCCTCAACATCCTCAATATGAGGAGCCTGCTCGCCTGGATCTATAAAACATGGGAATGGATGCTACTAAAAATGATCTCTGTACTGGGGCAATACCCCTGCATTTGCTACATCATCTAGGTAATCCCACCTCAGGTGGTGTAACCCTGTCAACTCTTGCATTGCCAATGCGTATGAAAACCGTGAAGACCATCCCTGTCTCTCCTCATCTGCATATCGAGCATATGCTGTATACTCCTGCGAGATCCCCTGAGGTCAGCCATACTGTCTCATCACTCGCGAAATGATGAATCACTCCACAATAGTCTGTGACCTCCCAATCAGTGGGCATGTAACAAACAGGTCCCTGCGAACTAGCCGTTAGTCATCCCACGACTCGAGCCCTCTGTATGGTCTCCATATGATGGCTATCAGGTCATCGAACTGCCATCTCCAGAAGTCTGTCTTGCCCATATGGGGCTGTGTGATATATCCGGCATACCTGTAAATGATCGACTGCCCAAGCTCTCTATTGTCTACTACTATGGGCCGGCGCACAGGAAGGTGCTCCCAAGCCCACACCTGTAAAATGTATACCCCCGTAGCCATGCTCTACCCATCTTTGTATACGATCTCATGCATCTCCCAATACATGTGGGCCAATAAACAAGAGCCCCAGCCAAGTCTCTGAGGGGTCTCTATCAACCTCTCTAGCATCCGGCCTCATCCGCTCTAGAAACCCTGCTGCCCCCTGCCCGGCATCAAAAAGCACCTAATGAACCCTACTAGAACACATGCCAGGGGATACTCCTCACTGTATCTATTGATAAGTATGTCCCAACTCATGGAACGAGTCAAAATGTCTGGATCCCCGAAGACATGCCTGACTGCCTGCAGTCCAGGTAACAACGCGGTATCATAATCCACCTTATCCCCAACAAAAGGGATATGAAGGATCCTATACACATCCTCAGGAGTGATAGTCAACTCCCCAACTAGCAAATGAAATGTATTATGCTCTGAATGAAATCTCTCTACCAACGTCGTGAGCATCCCGTGGTTCACACGAATATCGGGTAATCCCAACAGATGAGTCAAGCCACACAAATCAACATGAGCCTGCTCAACCTCAGATAAATGTCGCACCAATGCCATAGTGGGAGGATACACACATCTAAATAACACAGGAGGTAATAAAACCTGCAAACAACAAAACCCCACAATGAAGCATTAGACAAACATTCCAAATAAGCCTACAAGAGAAGTAAAACATCACGCAAATCCAACTAAGTCAAAAGCAAAATCAAATTTTCACGTTTACACTTTCAAAAATGCTCACTGTCTTTCGTACGATAAAACACAGGGAAGCAGCATCTCAGACGAGTCAAGAATAGGTGTCGTACGACAAAACAACCCCAAATGACAAAATTTTAGACCCTACATGACAAAATGGTCTTTTTACAGACCTGTCATATGACACATGGGTGGCCCTAGAACGACAAAACTAATGGGCTCAAATGACAAAAGAATTTTTACCAATTTCTTATACAAGACAGGATCCTATTTTGCATGATAAACTGGGACACCCGACTCAAAAAACGTGAAAAACTTGACAAATGCATAAAAAAAATTCAAAATAGAAAACACAAACAGGCTTAAGATCGAACACTTACTGCTGGCTCATAGTTTCGAGGTTGATTATGTCTTCTCTGGCACTCAAATTGATGCTGACAAGTAGGGACCACCATTTTCTTCGCAGAAGGCTTTTTGAATTTTCAAACTTGGAGGGTTAAAATGAATTGAAAATGACACTTTTGTCCCATATATAGCCAAAAACCTAATTTTTCAACTTGCTCCGGTGGACACGAAAATTGTACCCTTAGCTAATTTAACCGTCCTAATTCCATTTTTGGGATCGAAATCGAAATTTGAGATCATTTTGCTAGTCAATTTCAGAATTTGGACCACTCAGCGAGAATTTGGACCACTTAGCTCTCTTTTCATCAGCTACTCATTCTTTCTTCTAATTTGCGCTCAATTTCTCACCGAATCTCAATTTAATTTCTGCAAGTCAACTTTGCACTCAGTTTTCTCAATCAACACCAATTTTTTTCAAAAATTCCTCTGAATCAATTTGTGCTCAAATCCTTATCATTGCTCAAAATTGCCTATAAACGTTGTGTACCCTCACTTTTTTTTTCAATTTCCCTCCTGAGGGGGCATACTTGTGACCTTATGACCTCACATCTTCAAATGTCAAGAAAATTTTCAAATCTTCATCGAAAGTCGAGCAAAAATCTTTTTCAACTAAAGAAAATAAAAAAAAACCTCATCGCTAGGGGCATCTCAACTTCATCGCTTTATATCAAGTTGAGATTTCTGAATCGAATCAATCGCTAGGGGCATATTAGTTTCATCGCTTCAAATCAAGCTGATATTTGTCTTTTATCTGAACCAATCTCTTAACGTTAATCAGTTTCATTGCTTTTCATCAAGCTGATTATTCGTTTAAACTCAATCAAGGGTTTAAAGAGTTTATTCAATCACACTAAATATAAGCAGGTGTTTAGTATTTGTTGCTTTGGATCAAGCTGAACAATTTATCTTTATCGTATCTTGATGAATCAAGTTCAAGATCGATTTTTATCATCACTCATTGTATCTAAGTTCAATCAAGTTCTAGATCAGTAAGATCCACTTCTTGATCAATCAAGTTCAAGTTCGGTATCTTTTGTTTTCTATCATTCCTAGTTCAATCAAGTTCGAGATCAGTATCACTTTAATCAGACTTCATTCAACTTTGTTGCTTTGAATCAAGCTTAAAACCTCGCTTTTCATCTAGTTAATGATCAATCAAGTTCAGAACTAGCATCTCCTAGACATCAACTATACTTTGAACCAACGTGCTGCTCGCACATTAATTCAAAGAGGGACAAATGTAATACCCTAAAAATGGTCATCTAAACCATAAGCCCCTAATCTCGACAACGTCACCAAGGTCCTAACCAAAGACAATTAAATAAATCTTGAGCACACAATTAATTCTTTAAACATTAAATGTCACATGGCCAATTAATCACTCAATATTAATTAAATATTTATATTTAATTAATTAAATCATTCCAAGTAAATCATTTTAAACAATTATCTTATTTATTTTATTAAATATCTTTTGCATATTTAATTAAATAAATTAATTTGCCATTAAATCATTTTGAGGAATTAATTTTAATTAAAAAAAATCAATTAAGCACAAATCTTCAAAAATGGAAATAAATCAGAAAAAAAGGAATTAATTGACCAAGAAAGAATTAAAAATTGAGAAAAGAAATCAATTGGAGATAATCTTGAAAAAACAAACTAAAAATTGATAAATAATCTTAGAGAAAGCAATTAAAACAATTAAACATTCAAATTGAATGAAATAGAGAATAAATCAGTTTTTTTTAATTTAAACTTAATTTTAGTTCAATTTCCTTTAAAATTGAGAAAAGCATCCAATCACATCAGTTCACCTGGATTGTGCTTCCTCTTGGAAAATCTTGACCGCTTGTTATCATTTGATCTCAGCTGTTGGTTTCTTTCTGAATTTTCTATAAATTCAGGTTCTCATCTCTCATTCAAAGATCCTGGAGAATGTATTGTTATTATGCTAGTTTTTCTCTAGGTTCATTGCATATTAGTTATTTCACATATTGCATGCATATTTAAATCATTTTAGCTCATTTATTGCTTAATTTTCGTTAGATTAATATTGCATCCATCTAGCATTCATCATGCTCATATAGATTAAAATCCTTCGTCTTGATGTTGTCTAGTCACTGGTATTGCTTATAATCTGAGAGCAATCTTATACTAGCATCTTTTAGAAGGCAATGGGTCAATTTGTTATGGTTTATTAATCATTAATTATATCTAATTAACCATGCATTTAATGACTTAAATGAAGTATTGTGTCTTGTAGATACAGATTGACTGGTAAGGGATCAGAGAGATTGAATTGATAATTGGTAGTGAAAGAACCGATGAAACAAAGAAGAGTTGTAACCAGTAGGAAGAAATTGAAAAGGTGTTACAACACTCATTTGTAACAAGGTACTTCCATTGTGTTTCACTGAGTTGGAGCTCAGTGCAGGGGTTCATGCTCCTTTGGTTGGTGCCCTAAACATTGTAACTATTGTTTCATTGTGAGGCTAGATTGGAGCAATAGATTCCAGCAACATTTCTCACCGAGGTTTTTCCCACATTGGGTTTTCTTCGTATATCTGGTGTTGTGAGATGCATTATTGTGTGTTTGATTTCTAGTGTCTGCATTGATTTACCCATTGCACACACATAGTTGGAAATTGTTTGAAATTATTGATTCACCCCCTCTCAGTGACACATTTTGTTCTACAATTGGTATCAGAGCGTTAGGTTTCATGTTGGTTTAAGCTTTCTCTAGTTTGGGTAGATTTTGGTCTAAGAACACAATGGCAAGAAATGAGTTCTGCTCCTCCAAAGCTCCCATGTTTGATGGAACCAGCTATGCCTTCTGGAGAAGAAGAATGGAAACCTAGTTGTCCTCCCTAGGTTTTTTATGTTTGGATGTTGGTCAAGAATGGGTATAATATCCCTAGTATTACTCCTATAGATCTAGATGCTAAGAAGGAGTATGAGAACAATGCAAAGACTAAACATGCTATTCTTAGTGGGTTGTCATGTAATGAGTTTGTCAAGGTAATGCACTGCTCATTCGCCAATGAGACTTGGGATAAATTGCATAGATTATTTGAAGAAGATGCCAAAGTCAAGGAGGTCAAACTGCAATCACTAAGAGGTCAGTTTGAAGGCTTGAAGATGAAAGATGAAGAAAAGATTGCAAACTACCTTCACAAAGTTGATGAATCTATGAATACCATCAGAGGATTTGGAGAGGAAACTACTGATGGATTTATTGTCAAGAAGGTGCTTAGATCACTCACATCTAAGTATGATACAAAGGTCTCTTCTATAGAGGAAGCCAAGGATCTAAAAAGATTCTCAATGGATGAGTTATTTGGCTCTCTAACTTCTTATGAGATGAGGATAACTGGTGAAGGAACTTCCAAGAAAGAAGCTACTTTCAACTCCACCAAAAAAGGGTAAGGAAGTAAGTGCTCATAGAGAATCTAGTGGAGACTCCAATACTGAATTTGCAAACTTTGTAAGAAATCTCAAAAAAGGATCCAGTAAGTATAAAGGAAAACTACCTCTCAAATGCTGCAAAATGTCCTTATGGTGAAACTAGTGGAGATGAGAGAAGGAGCTTTGGTGGGTCTTTCGATAAAGATAAAGAGAAGAAGGTCTATTGGCAAGAAAGAAGAAGCTACCAGAAGAAAAACAAACTATATAAGTTTGAAAATGATGCCATAGATGAAGAAAGTGCATCAAAAGTTGACGGCCATGAGGATGAAAGAGAAGTTGATCTCTTTATGGCACTAGATGAACCGGTTGATGAAGCAGATGAAGATGAAGATGAAGACATTAAGGCTGAAGTGGATTTAGAAGGTGAGATCATATGTTCACTTGAGGAGTTGAAGAAAACTAGAAGAGAACTCAAGAAAGTTAAGCATGTTGTTGCAAAGCAACAAGAACAGCTGGAGGAAGCTCTGAAGGAATCCAAGAAGAAATTTTTTGTTCTACAACTCCAATTGGAGGAAGCTAAGAGGAAATGTGAAGTTACATCCTCTGACTTGATAAAGAAGGAAAAGGAGCAACAAAAGATGGAAGAAGAGATTGTAAGGCTTAGAAAAGAGCTAGAAAAGAGTAAGGATGAATTGAAGATGATGAGCAAGTATGAGGGAAACACTTAATCTTTAGACAAGAGGTTGAGAAAACATAAGCACTCGAAAGACACCAGTGGTTTAGGGTTTGAAGAAGGACAAAGTTCAAATAGCCAAGACACATCCAGTAAGGAGATACAATTCACTTCCTCAAGTGAAAGTAAAGAGAAGCAAATCTTTACAGTTAGCAAAGATACCATTAAGAAGATCTATGTTGAGGCTTTAAGAAATCAGCCTGCAAACCAGAATGCTTAGAACCAGAAGGGTCACACACCTTACTGGTATGCAAATCATAAAGTCAAGCCCAAGGTGGATAGTGAAGGATTCACCAGAATCAACAACATGAGAAGAAGATATCCAGTGAGACAAAGGTTTGCTGGTCCAAAGCAACATGATAGGTATGTACCCAATTTCCATGGTTATTGCTATCGATGTAATAAGTTTGGACATATAGCTGCCAATTATAAACTGATGAATAAGTCCCCTGTTAGTTTTGAGAGTAGAAATTTTTTGGCTGCACTTCAAGATATGGATGTTGTTTGTTATCAGTGTAATGGATTTGGTCATAGGAGTTTTGAATGTAGGAGAAGTCAACCGATGTCCTACAATAAATTTAAAGATTCATCATTTAATGTCAATATAAAGTGTTATAATTGTCAGAAGTTTGGGAACATTGAAAACTCAAGACAACCAATCCAAAGAATTCAGTACCAGATTAGGAACCGGTAGTTAAACTGGAACATGAAATTGCAGCAAGCAAGAAGAAGGAAGACAAACCGGTTTGTGTTGAAAAAGACAAGAATAAGGAAGAATCAAGTCTAATTGTGTAGACTGCCCTACATGCAGAGAGAAGGAACCTATGGGTTGTAGACAGTGGGTGTTCCAATCACATGACTGGTGACAAAAAGAAATTCATTAAGCTAGAATATTGGAATGGAGGCTCCATAAGATTTGGAGATAACTCCTCCATCAATATAAAAGGAAAAGATACTTTGAATATAGATGGAAAATTGAAGGCCCATGATGTATATTATGTGGAATCTTTAAAGCACAATTTACAAAGTGTGAGTCAAATGTGTGATAAAGGTTACAAATTCACTTTTGACTCTATCAGTTGCCAGATAAGAAAAGAGAGTGTTAGTGAGATTGTTGTAGAAGGTAAAAGAACAAATTGAAATGTGTACAATCTGAAGGATTGCTTTCAGTCCCAATGCATGATGGGACAAGTGGATAAGAGTTGGCTATGGCATAGGAGATTAGGCCACATAAATTTTGATAATCTGGTTATAGCTATCAAAAAGGGCTCTGTGAGAGATATACCACTAATCATCAAACCGGTAAGTAGATTTTGTGATGAATGTGTAAGAGGAAAGAAGACTAAGGTGAGCTTCAAGAGTAAGGAACATAATACTTCAAGGCCACTTTAATTGGTGCATATTGATCTAGATGTGGACCAACTAGAACTAGAGCTCTAGCCAGTGAAAGATACCTCATGCTCCTCATTGATGATTTTTCAAGAATGACATGGGTTACTTTCCTACAGGACAAATCTCAAGCCTTTGAAAGATTCAAGATTTTTCGGAAGATCATTGAGAGGGAAAGTGGATGTAAGCTGAAATGTCTAAGATCAAACCAGGGTGGAGAGTTTATATCAAATGAGTTTGAAGATTACTGTGAGAGACATGGAATAAGAAGACAATATTCAGCTCCAAGGACACCACAACAAAATGGTGTTGTAGAAAGGAGAAATAGAACAATCAAGGAGATGGAAAGAACCATGCTAAATGAGGCAAACATACCAGATATATATTGGGAGGAAGTAGTTCACACTCATGTATACACTTTGAATCGGGTTCAACTAAGAACACACAACAAAATGACACCTTATGAAATGTGATATGATTGGAAGCCATCAGTTAAATACTTCAAATTCTTTGGAAGTAAATGTTTCATCAAGAGAGATTTGGATGGCTTGGGTAGCTTTGATTCTAGGAGTGATGAAGGTATCTTCTTGGGCTACTCAACTCATAGCAAAGCCTACAAATGCTACAACAAAAGACTAAGAAGAGTCATTGAGAGTGTTCATGTAAGAGTTGATGAAGATATGCATAAAGGAAGACAAGCACAAGTAAATTGGTATGATGACACCAGTGATGAAGATGAAGTTTAGATTGACAATGAATTGGAAGAAACATCAAATAAGTCCCCCAACTGGTATGTACATAAAAATCACCCAGAAGATCAGATCTTAGGTAATAAGAATGATGGTGTGCAGACTAGAAGAAGACTTCCCCAGAATGATGAACAAATTAATTTATGTCTCATGAATGAAATGGAACCCAAAACATTTAATGAGGCCAACAAAAGTCAGAAATGGATGGATGCAATGGAAGAGGAACTACAACAGATTGAGAAGAATTAGACTTGGTAATTAGTCCCTAGACCAACAGACAAGAACATTATTGGCACAAAGTGGGTCTACTGGAACAAGATGAATGAAGAAGGAAAGATTGTGAGGTACAAAGCAAGGTTAGTGTGCAAAGGATACTCTAAAGTAGAATGAATAGGCTTTGAAGAAACATTTGCACTGATTGCTAGGCTTGAGGCCATTAGTATGTTCCTAGCCCTTTCAGCCTACAAGGGATACAAAGTCTATCAAATGGATGTAAAATCCACTTTCCTGAATGGAAATTTAGAAGAGGGAGTCTACATGGAACAACCAGAAGGTTTTTTGTTGCATGATGATGAAAAATTTGTTTGATGGTTGAAGAAAGCTCTATATGATTTGAACCAGGCTCCAAGAGCATGGTACTCAAGGACAGATAAGTACCTAAAAGAGAAGGAATTCAAAAAGGGACGTGCAGATAGTAATCTATACATTAAAGAAGATGGAAACTACATGATCATTGTGGTTGTATATGTGGATGACATTTTTTTAAGGGAACAAGTATACCTTGTGCAAAGAATTTGTTGATCAGATGTAGTTTGAGTCTGAGATGTCGATGCTTGGAGAGTTGTCTTACTTTCTTGGTTTGCAGATTCCACAACAAGGTAAAGGGATATTTATCTCTCAAAGTATACCAAAGATATGTTGAAGAAGTTCCGAATGGAAGACAAAAAATTGGTAGGTACCCCCATGGTGACCAGATGCAAGTTGAGCAAGGATGATGAATCACCAGTAGTGGATCGTACATTGTATAGATCCATGATTGGAAGTTTTTTATATCTTACTACTTCTAGACCAAATATAGTGCAGGCAGTATGCATGGTGTCTAGATTTCAGGCTGCACCTAGACAGTCACATGTGAATGCAGTCAAGAGGATATTCCAATATCTACAAGGGACACTTGATTATGGACTATGGTATCCAAAGCAAGGGGATTTTGCATTACAAGCCTGCATTGATGCTAATTGGGCAAGCTGCATTGATGGTCGGAAGAGCACAAGTGGTGGTACATTATTCCTAGGTAACTGCTTGGTCTCATGGCACAACAAGAAGCAGGATTCAATCTCCCTATCTACTGTTGAAGTAGAATATATTGTTGCTACTACATGTTGTTCTCAAGTGTTGTGGATGAAGCAGACCCTCAAGGATATTCAGGAAGAAACATCAGACCTTGTTTCTATTTGATGTGATAATTCAAGTGCAATCAATATATCAAAGAACCCTATTATGCACTCAAGGACAAAGCACATTGCCATCAAATATCATTTTCTCAGAGAGAAGGTGGCAGATTAGGAAGTTAAGGTAGAGTATATCCCTATAGGTGAACAAGTGGCTGATATCTTCACCAAACCTCTACCCGTAAGTATTGTTCAGTATCTGAGACACAAGCTAGGAGTTGTGTCACTTGCTTCATGCACTTAAATGTGTATGGAGATCTATGGTTCAAGGGGATTTCACCGCCATACCTTTTGACTCTTAAACCAGTTGATGGACAAAGGGCAATATTTGACAAAGGCGGAGATAAGTACATGCAAATTCTTTGCCCTTTGTCATTCTTGTCAAAGGGGGATAATGAACCAGTTGAAGAAATGTAGAGTATGTTGACATCAATGCCAAAGGGGGAGATTGTTGGCATTGTATTACCATTGATGTCAACCGGTAAGAACAACATGTCACCGGTATGGATGGTTACCGGTATGTAAGGTGTATGCAAGATGCAAGAAGGATATGTTACCGGCATGGATGTTCACCGGTAAGGAAACATAAGAAAGTAAAGAGATAAATTGGTTATGTCAACCGATATGCATGAAGGTGTAGTGACAACCGATAAAGAGGTTCACTAGTAAGTTAGCATGATGAGCATGAAAGGTATGTTACCGATATGAAGGTAGTAACAACCTATTCACCAGTAAATAGGCTAGAGACAAGCAAAACATAGACATACCCAGTGACTGGTTGGGTAAAAAGAATGGTAGCATAAGGCAGATACTGGTAGGATGCTTTTGGTCAGTGACCAATCTTGAGCCGACTAAGTGGATTGTGCTGAGGTGGAAGCCGATGAAGGAAAACAAATAGGATCCAAGTGTCTAACGTATTGTAGTCAGTGAAGTGTGCTTTATTGAGGTAGTTGAAGAGTCATTCAACATTAAATGAAGACTACGAAAATCATGAGTGAGTTGCAAAAGTTTGTGGGTCCATGAAGATCGATGGATGACTCCTATGCATTGATCGATGCATGATATCTAATCTCCTTGTTGACTTGGAGAAGAAAAAAGTTGGAACTTTAATGGTGATTGACAGAAAGTGAGCCATGCTTGACAAAAATAGAAAATGTATACAAATAAGAGATATGGCGGTGCAGTGTTGCCTTATTACAAGAGATCGATCTCAGAGGACAGATATGATGAGATTTGATTTTATTCAAGTCGGTGAAGAAAACCCTAAGTGCACCAAAATTTGAATCTGTGTTTTGGCGAGAAAGTAGATAAATGAAAATGTAGATCAAAGATCAAAAACATGATGCTAGTTGCGAGAAGAGAGTGTGCTTGAGATAACAGAGTGTAGATCAAACTGAGAATAGTATTGCATCTAAGGAGAACCGGTAGAAAAGGTGTAACCGGTAAAGAGGTTTAACAAAGGTTTAACCAGTAGATAACAGAGCTGAGGTGAACCGGTAGGAAGGCATCTAAGAGTGATAGAGTTCAGGGTGAGTATCAGAGCGAGTCAACAAAGGTAGGGATTGACTAATAAGGGATTAGAGAGAGTGAATTGATAACCAGTAGTGAAAGAAATCATGCACTAGAGAAGATTTGTAACCTTCACAGAGAAATTGAATAGGTGTTACAAAACTCATTTGTAACAAGGTACTTTCATTGTAATAAGTTTTCATTTCATTGTGTTTCATTGAGTTGGAGATCAGTGTAGAGGTTGGTGCTCCTTTGAGTTGGTGCCCATAAATCATTAGGGGTTGGTGCTCCTTGGGTTCGTGCCCTAAACATTGTAATTGTTGTTTCATTGTGAGGCTAGATTGGAGCGAAAGACTCTAGCAACATTTCTCACTGAGGTTTTTCCCACATTGTATTTTCCTCGTATATCCGGTGTTGTGAGATACATTCTTTATGTGTTTGATTTCTAGAATCTTCATTGTTTTACTAGTTGCACACACATAGTAGACTCTAGAAACATTTCTCATCGAGGTTTTTGGTTGATGCAAGATTGCTCATCAATCAAGGATGCTCCTACATCAAAATCATAACTCTAATATGCTACCTTGTTTCCCCTATGTGCTAAACTACTCTATGCACTAATTGTCACATCATATGCACTAAGTTAATTCTATATATGCTAATTTGCACCGACATGCTATTCTACCCATCCTATGCACTAACAACCTAAGCTAGGTGATTGGGAGAGTCTGAAATTACCACCAACTGGAGTTCTTTGATGGCATAATCCTATTCTCTCTTAGGGCCCATAGTCTCTCCTATGTACTCCCCTACCAATTGTTTGCTTATCTCACCTTCCTCAAGCTCACAAAGTAAGCTTGCTCACTATATCCTTGCAGGGCTATAGGACACACACATTGATCTCTCTTTGCTAAACCGCCCATATTGTTTGGTTTAGTAAACTTCCTCCTGTTGGTTTCACAATGTCTCAGTTTCAGGCTTGTAGCCTTCTAGATCTTCTTCCAGTTCTAAGCAGATTCCTTCCCCTGCAACTTATTTCCTTCAAGTTACTAACACCTAGCTGGACTATCACCAAGCTCGCCTAGGGCCTGTTTGCAGGAATAGCTAATGCCATCTCCTGGACTCTTACAAATAAAAATGTACTATAAATATTTGGCTCTTCTTGACAATCTCCAATAATCATGTGGAGTTTCAAGTCAGAGCCATATGATTATTGTGAACAGGGAACAAAAATAGAAATGGAAAGTTTTATTTATAGATCTTGAGCTTATACAAGGGTTCAAACCAGAAACTCACAAAATAGAGAAAAGAAGCATTTACATAAACAACATATGTGAACTTAAAGTTTCTAACACATTATTGCAGTTCACAAACATCAATTAGACTCTCATTGGAAACCAGAAAATGGACTTCTCTATCGCATTTCAGAAAAATGAATGTGTTCTCCAAGGCAATCGACAATCAACGATCAACGATCAACCTCTTACAGATGCCCATTGGGTCTTTTTATACATTTTATCCTCTGTTGTGAACTCCCCCTATTGGACAAGATAGATCTTGTTACCAATGGTTTCCATTTGCAACTGTTTCACAGGTTCCATCGGGTCATCAGTGTAACAACAAATCCAGAATTTTGATGGTGACAACAACTTTCCACGCTTCACACTTCTTATCAGTTCATCGGTGTAACATCAAAATGGGGCTTCCAATGGCCGATGACAACACACACCACTTCGCGTTTTCCATCAGGGCGTTGGGAAGACTTCAAAACTTGACTTCCAATGGTCGATGACAACTTAGGAAGTGAGGCAGTCCTGTCGAGTCATTGGTCTAGCGTGAAACTACTCTTCTCGATCTCTAATTGCAACACTCATCGAGCGCACTCCAAGACAATTCTTTCTCATTGGGTCTTCAGGGTAACATGAAATAGCTCCTCCCGACACTTGATGGCTCCACTCCATGCTTATGCTTTCTCATCGGGTTGTCAGGGTAACTTGAAACTACTCCCCTCGATATATGATAACAATACTCTGAGCATTAACGACTTATCGGGTCATCAAGCTAAGTGTGAACCGCTCCTATCGATACCTGATACAACCACTCCATACTCTAGAGACCTCATTAGGGTGAGACTTGTCGATCGGGGAAGGTCTTGTCAATAAGAAAAATTTCAAAAAATCCAATTAAATAACCATACAAATGGACTAGAGACAATCCTTATGTATTTACATGACCACTAGAAGGTCTCACAAGCCAAAATTGGTTAAGGGCATTTCAACCCTTAGGTACTCCTGCACCATACTCCCCCCAAAACAAAGAAGTCAAGTGACTGCACCTGACAGCAAGGAAAGATCAATTCCTGACTTAACAAAGTTTTATTCAGGGACCCAGATCGCTTCAGAATTAGGTTTATGCATTCATTTGACCAAATGTTCCATGCACACCTGATGTCTAGTCTTCTTGAGAATGCGTGAATCCAACACTTTTTCAGCCTAAGGCATGGAAGAAGAAAGTAATGGCAGGTCAGTAAGTGACTGTTGAACATCTGAAACTCACGCATCCTCCTTGGGAAGTTGTACCTTGTAGGCAACCAAATCTGCAACATTGAAAATGAGAGACAAAGCAATATCAGATGGCAAATCAATCTTATAGGCATTAGATCCATACTTGGCTAAAACTTTACATGGGCCTATTCTCCTCATTTGTAGCTTGCTGGGAACCCCTTTCTAAATTTGAGCCTTGTTGAAATGTACCATCACCAAATCTCCAACTAAAAATTGCACATCTCTCCATGTGGCATCAACTCTGGCTTTAACTTTTTGTGAATAATCTTGGAGAGCTCGTCTAACTTGGTCATGAACTAGCAAACCATGGATTCTAATAATCTCTTTGAAAACAAGTCTGCAATGTGACTAGCATCATGAGTAGTTTTACAAGGAATAAAATGTGCCATCTTACTGAATCTGTCAACAACAACAAAAATGCTATCACAGCCAAGCTTTGTTTGGGGTAAGCCAACCACAAAATCCATACTTACACATTCCCATGGCCTTGTAGGAATAGGTAATGGCTGATAAAGACCAGCATTAGTAGTTGTACATTTAGCTTTCTGACAAACCATACACTGTTCAACATACCTTCTGATATCCCTCTGCATTCTAGGCCAATAGTAGAACCTTTGAACAAGTTCCAATGTCTTATTAAGGCCAAAATGACCACTCAAACATCCATTGTGCTTTTTTTGGATCAAATTTTCCCTCATCGATCTGTTGGGAACACACAACTATCCACCTTTAAACAACAAACCATTCTACAAAGTAAAGTCAGCATATTCACTGTGAAAGTGATTCTGAAATTCTTGGCAAACCTTGTAAATGGCTGCAAAATCTTCATCATTGGGGTACAAATCCTTGAAGTAATCAACTCCAATACTCTGAATCTGCACTGCTTACACTATTAGTAGCCTTCTACTCAAAGGATCTGCTACTTTATTACACTATCTTTTCTTATGCTTAATAGAAAAAGTATATGACTGCAAATACTCAACACATTTAACATGCCTATGACTCAACTTATCTTGTGAATTCAGAAAACTTAAAGCTTGATTATCTGTGTAAACAACAAACTCCTTAGGTAATAAGTAGTGCCTCCACTTCCTAAGAGCTTGGACAAGAGCATACAACTCGAGATCATTGGATGAATACTTCTTCTTGGCATCATTGAGATTCTCACTAAAAAAAACTATAGGTCTATTCTCTTGACTCAAAATAGCACCAACTACTATATTACTTGCATCACATTCAATTGTGAACAACTTATCAAAACTAGGGAGAATGAGTACAGGTTGTGTAGCTACCTTTTGTTTCAAAAGTTCAAACCCTTTGTTAGTTCTATTGGTCCACTAAAACTTAGTCTTAACTCCTCCTTTGATGGTATCCAACATGGGTGCACAAATCTCACTGAACCCTCTGATAAACTTCCCATAGAACTGTGCCAAACCATGAAAACTTCTTACTTCACTTGTTGTCTTTGGTGTTGGCCGATTTATGATGGCTTCCACCTTTGATGTGTCCATCTTCAAATCTCCTCTTGAAACTACAAATTCAAGATAGACAAGTTCCTGCTTCATAAACTCACACTTCTCCAAGTTTATTGTTAGTTGTTCATCATACAATTTTTGCAATACAATACTAAGATTCTCTAGATGTTCCTCTGTAGTTCTACTAAAAGTCAAGATGTCATCTAAGTATACAACAACAAATTTACCAATAAAATCTTTAAGCGCTTCATTCATGAGTCTCATGAATGTACTAGGAGCATTAATAAGACCGAATGACATAACAAGCCACTCATAAAGTCCTTCATTGGTTTTGAAGGTTGTTTTCCATTTATCAGCTTCCTTTATCCTGATCTGGTAGTATCCACTCTTGAGATCAATCTTAGTGAAGTACTTTGCACCTCCCAAACAATCCATCAAGTCTTCAATTCTTGGGATAGGAAATTTGTACCTGATAGTGATTCTATTTATGGCTCTTGAATCTGTGCATAGCCTCCATGTTCCTCCATTCTTGGGTGCTAACAATGTAGGTACGACACAAGGACTTATTCTCTTCTTTATCAACCCTTGGTCCAACAATTCTTGGACTTGTGTAGCCACTTCCTTGTTCTATTCCAGAGTCATCTTATAGGCTGCTTTGTTGGGTAATGATGCTCCTGGAATGAAATCAATCTGATGCCTTATGGCTCTAATAGGGAGTAAGGTTACTGGTGCTCCATCACTCATGATCACTTTGAATTTGTCTAGTATCTATTGCACTTCATAAGGTATTTGAACCTTCTTTTCTTAATTTTCTTCCTTTGGTTTCACTATGAGAGCAAACCCCACTCCTCCTTCTTCAAGAGTGTGTATGAACTCTTTTTCACTCACCAATGACACATTTGGGCCTTGTTTCTCTCTCCTTCATCACTTAGGGACTAAATATGGTATGTAACTCCATCTTTTTGAAAAGAACAAGAGTTCTTCTCTCCATTGTGAATGGCCTTTTTGTCAAACTTCCATGGTCTACCAAGAAGTAGATGGCAAGAATCCATAGGAAGGATGTCACACAAGACTTTATTCTTATAACTACCTATGTTGAACTCAACCCATGTTTGTTCATTTGCTACCACATGTTGCTCCTTGTTGAACCAAGTGACCCTATATGGATTACTATGTGGGATTCTTTCCAATTTTAGTTTATTTACTGCTTCCTCTAACACAATGTTGTCAGTAGACCCTGAGTCTATCACCACTCTACAAACCTTACCAAAGACCTTGCATTTGATTCTAAACAAAGATCTTCTTTGAGTTGGTTCTTCTTTGATTGGCTCCTTAATCAAGGCTCTTCTCATCATTAAATTTTCTCCATCTTCAGGAGCTAAGCTCACACCTTGTGTTTTGCTTCTTTTTGCATCTTCTTGCACATATGCCACTCTTCTTTCACTTCCTTGAGATGAAGAAGATTTCTCTGGACATCTATAGGAAGGGTGACCCAACTTTTGGCAATTGTAACACTTCATGGTGGAGAAGTAGGACCCTCTTCTCGGTCCACTAGATCTACCTCTTCCTAGGTTGCTAGATGATCCCCCTCCTCTATAGCTACTCTTTCTATGTGAATCCTCACTTTGTTCTATAAGTCTGGACTCTCCTTGGGACCTTTGATCTGCTCCTCTTCCACCAAAACTTCCTCTTTGGCCTCTACCATCTTTTCCTCTACCTCTTCCTCTTTTGCTTTGTTCTTGCTTCCTTTTACTCTTTTCCTCCACCTTCAGTGCGAATTGATAGCACTTATGCATGGTTTTAGGAGTTAACAAACTCAACTCCTCTTGAATATTCCATCTCAATCCATTCAAGTATGTGTCTACCTTGATGTTCTCATCCTCTACCACCTTGGATCTCAAACACAACTTCTGAAATTCCTCAGTGTAGCTACTCACATCCAAGTCTCTTTGTCTTAGGTTTTGTCTCCTCTTATACAATTGGATCTCATAATCTTGAGGGATGTATTCCTCTTTCACCTTGGCTAACATGACCTTCCAAGTATCTATGGGGTTCTTGCCCTCTTTTTTCCTTTCTTCTTGATTAAATTTCTACCAAGTCAAAGCTGGCCCTCTCAATATAGACTTGGCCATCTTCACCTTTTCTTCCTCATTGATTCCATCACATTCAAAGTGATTCTCCAATCCCTCTATCCATTCTAGGACTACCTCAGGCTCCATTTTCCCACAAAAAAGTGGCACTCCTTCTAGGGCTTTTCCTCCTAAGGATTTAATGGCTTTAAGGAAAGGTTCTTCAAGTAGAATAGGGTCTAGTTCAGGAGTCCTATCCTCTTCTACAACTTATTTTCCCTTCCCCTCACTGACCTTGATTGTCACTTTCTCAGTTTTGTCTTCGACTAGGTCTAGTTTGCTCTCTAGTTGTAATAATATTTCTCTAAGGAGCCTATTTTACTCTTCTTGGTCTTCTACCTTCTTTGCTAACTTTGCATTGGTCACCATTTTGAGACTATTTTCTCCTACTAATTCAGTGCTTGACATCAACTATTTTCTTCCCAAATCTTAACTGCTATGATACCACTTTGATAGGGAGGGTCCTAAATTACCACTAACTGGAGTTCTTTGATGGCATAATCCTATTCTCTCTTAGGACCCATAGTCTTTCCTATGTACTCCGCTACCAATTGTTTTCTTATCTCAACTTCCTCAAGCTCACAAAGTAAGCTTTCTCACTATATCCTTGTAGGGCTATAGGACACACACATTCGATCTCTCTTTGCTAAACCACCCATCGTGTTTGGTTTAGTAAACTTTCTCCTTTTGGTTTCACAATGTCTCAGTTTTAGGCTTGTAGTCTTTTGGATCTTCTTCTAGTTCTAAGTAGATTCCTTCCCCTACAAGCTATCTTCTTCAAGTTACTCACACCTAGCCAGACTATCGTCAAGCTCACCTAGGGCTAGTTTGCAGGAATAGCTAATGCCATCTCCTAGACTCTTACAAATAAAAACCTACTATACATATTTGGCTCTGCTTGACAATCTCCAATGATCATGTGGAGCTTCAAGTTAGAGCCATATGAATATTGCAAACAAGGAACAAAAATAGAAATGGAAAGCTTTATTTACAGATCCCGAGCTTATACACGGGTTCAAACCAAAAACTCACAGAACAAAGAAAAGAAGCATTTACATTAACAACATACATGAACTTAAAGTTTCTAACACATTATTGCATTTCACAAATAGAAATTAGACTTTGATTGGAAACCAGAAAATGGACTTTTCTATCGCATTTTAGAAAAAATGAATGTGTTCTCCGAGGCAATCGATAATAAACAATCAATGATCAACCTCTTACAAATGCCCGTTGGGTCTTTTTATACATTTCATCCTCTATTGTGAACTCCTCCTATTGGATGAGATAGATCTCGTTACCAATGGTTTCCATTTGCAACTATTTCACAGGTTCCACTGGGTCATCGGTGTAACAACAAGTCCTGACTTTCGATGGTCGACGATAACTTTCATGCTCCGCACTTCTTATCAGGTCATCGGTGTAACATCAAAATGGGGCTTCCGATGGCTGATGACAACACACACCGCTTCGCATTTTCCATCGGGTCATCAGTGTAGCATGAAACTACTCTTCCCGATCTCCAATAGCAACACTCATTGAGCACACTCCAAGCCAATTCTTTCTCATCGGGTCATTGGGGTAATGTGAAATAGCTCCTGCCAATACCCAATGGATCCATTCCATGCTTATGCTTTCTCATCAGGTCATTAGGGTAACTTGAAACTAGTCCCCTTGGTACCCGATAACAATACTTAGAGCATTGACGACTTATCAGGTCATTGGGGTAAGTGTGAACCACTCCTATCGTTATCCGATACAGCCACTCCATACTTTGGCGACATCATCATTGTAAGACTTTCTAATCGGGGTAGGTCTTGCCGATAAGAAAAATTTCAAAAATTGTAATTAAACAACCATACAAATGGACTAGAGCCAGTCCTTATGTATCTACATGACCATTGGAAGGTCTCACAAGACAAAATTGGTTAAGGGCATTTCAACCCTTAGGTGCTTCTACACCACTAGGGTTTCTATGCACTAAAGTCCTACTCCTATGTGCTAAACTATGAAAAATTAATCCAAAATTTTGAAAACATGACAAAAAATTGCCAAAATTGATCAAAAGAGACAGGGATTTGAGCCACTTACTGGAGGGCCATATGCGATGGGTCTCTGGTATCGCTTGATGCACTCAAAATGGTGAGAATGGTATGGAATTAGAATTATGGTCAGAGCTCCAAATGTCCAAATCGTATGAAGACAAGTGTAAAATGACTTTTCATAATCACTTTTTACCTTTTAAATGGGCAAACCCTAGGGTTAATAAGTGGGGCATGTTATTTCTTTCCACTTTTTCATTATTAACCTTATCAACATCTTTTTTTCGGGAGATGAATCAAATTGTGCATATTCAACATTTTGTCATCGTCAACATTATCACATCGAAATCAACTCGAACGATCACAAATTTAATAAATTTTATAAATCTTTCACACATACCCTTGATTCATCTCTCAAGAGGGCATCATCAAGATCATTTATCAAATCCACATGTGGGGCATCATATCAAACATTTTGGCATACGACATCATATCGATAAAATTTTAGCAATATATCCAGCGATTTTCTTTGAATCAACATGTGCACACACACCACTTCAAAGAGGGGCAAAATGTAAACATATAAATCTGACCACCTTCTTAAATAAATATTTAATATTTATTTAAACCGCATTCACTTTTTAATTAAATCTTAATTAATAAATTTCTTCATTTTCATCTGTTTGATTAAATGAATTATTCAATTTATTTAATTAATTCATCTAGCCCCTATCTAACCTTTAATTAAATAAATCACTTTATTTAATTAAATTCCCCTTTCTTCTTTTAATTAAATTTATCCTTGCATATAAATAAATCAAATTTATTTATAAAAATCCCACCACTTGTATTTATGCAAGTTGCATCTATTTTAGTTGGAATAAAATATTTTATTTTAACTAAAATTTTATTTCTCCCACTTTCCCTTTCCTACATTTCCCACTTGCCTCCTTATCATTCTTCTAGAACATATCTAATCCTAATCAATTAGCCTTAATTCATCCAATCATGTCATTTCCCTAAGTTTGGGGAGTTCACTTCTCAAGTTTGGAAGAAAGTCTTCTAAATGCAATAAAGTCATTATTTCTTCAACAAGTTAACTTGTTGAGTTCTCCAAATTTGGATGGACTCTTACAAATTTATCCCCAAAAGTCTTATTAACCATTAATGGTTAATCCAACCCTCCCTCATGGTTAGAGACTTTTCCTCTAACTTAACCCTCATCTAACTAAAGGGTTTCATCAAGCACTCATGTCCTAGACCCTACTTGTCCTATCTAACCCTTGCACAAGAGTTTATACCTTGGGTAAAATATTTATCCAATGGATGACCCTAACCTAACCTTCACCCAACCTCCTAAGGTGACCTTCATGTCTTCTCAAGCAATTAGTGCATCTTGTGTCTCCTCTGAAGCCACCTCTTGTTGACATTTGTCACCATTTCATTGGTGAAAATTGTAAACATGGACTAAATAACTTTCAATCCTAACCATTGTTAAGATTAAATTGAATCTTAGCCATCCATTGCTCTATTTTCTCTATAAATAGATCTCACATTATTCATTCTCCATATCCAAGTTTCATGCATCTACATTATAGTCTAATTGTATCAAACATTTTAGCCTCTCTTTGTTAGAATAGCATTTATGAATTTAGAAGCATTTCATATCATAGTATATCCATGCTAGTATATCATGTTAGGATAATTTGGCAATATCTTTATCATATCACTATCTTCATATTTGCTTAATATCATAGTTTGAACATATCATATAGATCTTAGAATGCATTCATGCATATAGATCACAATATCACTCATTCTTGGAGTTGTCATTCCTAAGTCATTTTCTCAATGATCTGAGAGAAAAACATTGGCTTTAGGGATCCTATGAGATAGAGAACATTGGGACACACCTTGGGAAGTTAAACTAGTTTTAATTAGTTCATATTTGCACTCAAGAGTCTCATTGGTATGTTGCCCATTTTGATCTCAATCTTGATATTTTGATCACCACAAATCCCACATACAATAACAACAACATCAATTCATGTGTGTGTGTGTGTGTGTGTGTATGTATATATATATATATATATACATATGTATATATCTGTGTGTAGGTATGTACATTTTATATGTATATGTATATGTATATGTGTATGTATGTATATGTATATATATGTGTGTGTACATACATATACATATACATATACATATACATATACATATACATATACATATAGATACATACACATATACATACACACACACACACACACACACACACACACACACACACACACACACACACACATATATATATATATATCTCTGTGTGTGTGTGTGTGTCTGTGTATTCACTTGATTTTCACTTTTCCAAAAATTACTCCAGTACATAACAACTTCATTTATTTCTATAACTAAAAGAAATATAAATTAACAACCAATATAATAAATAAATTGAACTCTTTCAAATTTTCAATTTATAGAAATTTATTCCAAGACATGAAAAACTCATCTACAAGGAGATGATATAAAAAATAATAATGCATACCAATGTCCAACAACATATCCACTCTACTCCTCATCTAAACACTCAACAAAGAATGCATTTGATATAATCAATTTGGTACTTTTTCCCATCTAATTTTAACAACTAATGTAATAAAAAAATTGAACTCTTTCAAATTTTCAATTTGTAGAAATTTACTACAAAGACACGGAAAACTTATAAAACTCATTTACAAGGAGATGATATAAAAAATGAATAATGCACATAAAACTTATAAAACTCATTTACAAGGAGATGATATAAAAAATGAATAATACGTACCAATGTCCAACAACAATTGCACTCTACTCTTCATCTGAACACTCAACAAAGAATGTATTTGATGTTATCAATTTACATTCTTTCACACTTAATTTTTTTAATATTTTAAAATACACTCATTTATATAATAAAGAATTATTATTATATTTTACAATTCTATACCTTCAATATATCATTCAAATTATACAATACTATCGACTTAACCCAGTGCACCTCCATTAGGTGCAAGCGGTAGTTATGTTATTTAAACTTGAAAACCATTTTAAAACTATATAAAAGTATAAAAAACCCAAACTCCAACATATTAAGTACCGCATCAAATTTATTTATATGTTTAATTGAGAAGAGTGGACAATGAAAGCAATAGAATTTTTTTTTTTAAAATTATATATTCGAATCCAGTGCGACACCTCAACACCCAGCATCTATTGACGGGTGTATTATTTAATGAGTTTTATATTGTGATATTATTTATTTAACAAGTTTAGTGGACAAAAGTGTCCGAAAAATTGCAAGACATTCTTGCGGCCATCGGAATGTCTTGTCGTCGGTGTTCTCCCTCTGGTGCATGCGTGTTCTTGTCCGAACCGCATGCTGACGTGTTCCTCGCTTGCGGTGGTCTCCATGTGTGTGCTTTGTTTTCGAAGCAATGCTATCTTTAATGATTCCATCCCTGAGGCTGTGCACGAATGTCAACATTCTTTATGGATGCTTGAGGCTATGCACGAATGTCGACTTTCTTTATGGATGCTTGCAACCCTAAAATGTAATTTGTTTTGTTGTTGTCTGCAATATTTCGCTCTGCAATTTTCGCTCTAGAAATTTTCACATAGATTTTGGGTTTTGTTCTCGTTGTGACTGTTTAACTAGTTACATTTGGTTCTCGTTGTGACTATTTTATTGGGCTTCCTTGTGAGCTTGACAGCGTGAATGGTTTGAGTTTGCAAGGTAAGGTTTCATTTTATTTAAATGTCTTTTTATTTTGTAATGCATTTTGTTTATAGTCTGTTTATTTTCTCCTTCCGTCTACTTGCAGGGTTGATGCTTTGTTTCTATTGCTTAACTATTTGTGTGGGTGGCTACTTCCAGTTTGCAAGGAATTTTCAAGGCTGCTCTGTCAGTTCCAAGCCATGAAAGGTTTGAATTTGCAAGGTAAATTCCTGTAATATTTTATTCTTTTTCGTTTTGTAATGCATTTTTTTCTTTAGTTTTTTTGGTTTTGTAATGCATTTTTTTTATATTCTGCTTATTTTCTCCTCCCGTGTGCTTGCAGGGTTGTGGCTTTGTTTATGTTCTTTAACTGTTTGTGGTCGTGGCTACTTCCAGTTTGGAAGGCATTTTCGAGGCTGCTTTGTGAGTTTCACATCGTGCATGCTTTGAATTTGCAAGGTAAGTTTGGCTGCTTGTAACCCTAAAATTTATTTTATTTTATTGTTGTAGGCAATATTTTGCTCTGCAAATTTTCGCATGAGGTTTTGTTTTGTAATGCATTTTTTTTATATTCTACTTATTTTTTCCTCCCATGTGCTTGTAGGGTTGTAGCTTTGTTTATGTTCTTTAACTGTTTGTGGGCATGGCTACTTCCACTTTGGAAGCCATTTTCGAGGCTGCTTTCTGAGTTTCACGTCGTGCATGCTTTGAATTTGCAAGGTAAGTTCCGTCGCTTGCAACCCTAAAATTTAATTTGTTTTATTGTTCTAAGCAATATTTTGCTCTGCAAATTTTTGTATGAGGTTATATATAGTCGTGGAGTTAGGTTTTGTTCTGCTTGTGTCTATTTTATTGGGCTCCTTTGTGAGCCTCATAGGTTGAATGGTTTGAATTTGCAATTCAAGAACTTTTTTAAAATTTGTTTTGGTTTTGTAATGGATTAAAGCTATACTCTACTTATTTTCTACTTCTGTGTCCTTGCAGGGTTGTTTGTTTGTTTATGTTGTTTAACTATTTGTGGGCATGACTGTTTGTGAGTTTCACGTTGTGAATGGTTTGAAATTGCAAGGTAATTTCCCGTTTTATTTAGATTCTTTATGGCCGCTTGGAACCCTAAAATCTAATTTTTTTTGTAGTTCTCGGCAATATTTCGGTCTGCAAATTTTCACATAAGGTTGCTTATAGTCATTGAGTTAGGTTTTGTTTTGGTTGTGACTGTTTTATTGGGCTCCTTTGTGAGCTTCACGCCGTGAATGGTTTGAATTTTTAAGGTAAGCTTTGGTTTTATTTTAAATTTTTTTTGTTTTGTAATGCATTTTTTTATAGTCTGCTTATTTTCTCCTTCCATGTGCTTGCAAGGACACGGAAGGAGAAAATAAGAAGACTATAAAAAAAATGCATTACAATACAAAAAAGAATTTAAATAAAACCAAAGCTTACCTTGCAAATTCAAACCATTCATGTCGTGAAGCTCACAAAGAAACCCAATAAAACTATCACAACTAGAACAAAACCTAACTCCACGACTATATACAACCTCATGCAAAAACTTGTAGAGTGTAGCCACGACCACAAACAGTTAAACAATATAAACAAACCTGCAACCCTACAAGCACACAGGAGGAGAAAATAAGCAGAATATTAAAAAAATGCATTACAAAACAAACAAAAAAAATTAAATAAAATGAAAGCTATTTGCAAAAATTTGCACACTAGATTCCAAAAAAATGCATTACAAAACAAAAAAGAATATAAATATAACTAGAATTTACCTTACAAATTCAAACCATTTAGGGCTTGAAACTGACAGAGCAGCCTCAAAAATGCCTTGCCATTACAAAACAAAGATCTTTGATGAGATGAACTCATATTTTATTAATATGCTCTCAAATATGTAAATCATGATGTCATATTTAATGTTTTTAAAGCTTATCAGCATATGACCAATTATCATTTTCAATGCATGCTTCAATCACATTATGATCAATTCATTAACATTTGAAACAAAAAATAAACTGTAACAACATTACTCTATGCTCAGTTAATTTTGCTCTACTTGTGCATATATACCTTTGATAAGCTTACATCATATTGTGATTGTATTCTACTATTAGAACTACAATTCATCATGCTTATAATTTACTTTTAATTCTCAAAAGGTATATATGCACAATGGCATCTTCAACAGCTACCTCTGAATCGATAGAGCACTCCACTATTGATAATTTGGTAAGCTAAATTATCAAAGCTTTTCAAAATAGAAAGCTTTTATGCTCTTTTTTTGGACAACTCATCTCTCTTTTCCATACCATCCTTTTCATTACCACATGCATCCTTTTTTCATAGCATAGTGCAAAAGTAGATGCATACTCTATAGATAACATTGCTTGATTACATAGTTTACTAACACATACTTTACATTAACAAGTAAGGAAATATATGAGCTGCTTGATGTTAAAATTAAATCCTCTATATTCATATTATTTTTTGTAGGCAAAAACCCAAGAGTATGTCCCTACCCCTTTTGCAATTCAATCTATCAATGTTGGGGATGACCTTCCTTCAGCATTGCTACAAGTTTTGTCATTTCAAAAAATACAGAATAGCATAGATGATACTGATAGACATAAATTAGTGTTATCGGATGGCACATACATGCAGTTGGCAATCTTGCCTTCTAAATATGCTACTGATAGATTCAGATATTCTACAAATAGGCACAATAGTCTAGTTGTCGATTTATACATGCCCATACATATGGAACACAAGGTAGGAAATCAACTATGGTTATTAAATACAATATGTTTCATCTTTTTTTAATTTCGTTTATGTATAATTAACAGTAATTTAAAAAGAAGTATTTTGTTTTCACAGGACTATTGTAATATTTAGTTTGGAAGTGAAACAAAATGATTGCCCATTCTTTGGTAAACCAGTATACCTGTTCAAAGAACAACAACCAGAAATGATGTCTAGGGAAAGACCACCAACATCTAAACGATCTCTTTAATTTGCAACTGAATTGCCATGCCCACAAACAACAACTTCTAAAAATATAAGCCCTATCAAAACTTTGAATCCATACCAAAATAAATGGACAATCAAAGGGAGAGTTACTCATAAACACCCTATTAAGGCATATAGCATAGCCACAAAAAATGGCCATGTGTTTAGCTTTGACATTGTTGATTGTAAGGGTTCTGAAATTAGAATTACATGTTTTGATGAGATAGCTAAGTTACACTCTAACCGTGTGGACATAGGTTCACATTATATTATTTCAAAGGGATCTATTAAGGAGGCAAATTCAAGGTACAACAAACTAAATAGTCATTTAGAAATCACCTTGTCTGATGCATCCATACTGAAATGTTGCACCAACGAAGAACAAGCAGATCAACAAGGTCCTCCTTTCATGCCCATTAGTGAATTGTTTCATCTAACAAATAACACGTTGGTTGACATAATTGGCCTTGTTCTATATGTTGGAGATATCATTCCAATAAACAGGAAAGATGGCAGTCAAACAAAGAAACGTGTTGTGAAGATTAATGATCTATTTGATTCAACAATTGACATCAACCTATGGGGTCCAATGGTAGAACAAAAAGGCCTAGAATTGAAAAATATGTTGACCAATGATAGTGTGGTTATCCTAGCTTTGCATAATGCTCATGTTGGCTATTTCAATGGGAAGCTTATAAATATAATAGGTGCAACCACATTACATATCAAACCCAACTTTTCCAGAAGCAGAGCTTCTAATATTAAGAGGAAAGGACCCTCTGGTTGTTGTACCCTTTGTTGCAGAAACTATCCACATAGATGGAAAATATACTAGAATGATAATTTCTTCAATCCGTGAACGGATGAGCATCAAACCAGAAACAATTCAGACAACTTTGCTAGCTGTTCTAGGCTTTGTAAATGTAAATGACCAAAATTTATATTACGCAGCCTGTCCACTAATAGTCAATGGAAGGCCTTGCAAGAAAAAATGTACACAGCAAGTTGATGATTCTTGGTTCTAATCTAGATGTCAAATGACTATGCAAGACTGTAATTATAGTTACCTCTTGCCACTAAAGTTACAAGATGCGATAGGTACTCTATGGGCCACTGCATTTGATGAGGGTAGCATTCACTTGGTACACAAAACTGCAAAACAACTTTAGGCACTACAAAATGATGCAACGACAATAGAGACACCTTGCTCAGTGATTAAGAGACTACTGCCACATCACTATTCATTCACACTGCTGGTTCCCACTAAGACATATAATTCAGAATAAAAGATGAAAGTGACAGTCAATAAAGTCGCTCCTGTTGACTTCAAAGTTGAGTGTCATGCACTACTTGCAGAAATTGGCTGCCTAAGTACACAGACTTAGAATTAAAATACATCTTTTTTTATTATTAAACTTTCAGTTTACAATACAATTATACTATTAGCTAATTTACATATTTAATAGTTTTACATATACAAACAATTATGTTTTACGAAGACAAGGCTGCTTCTATAAATATCTATATGTACATTTCTTATATGCAGTCATACTCATTACTTTTAAATGTGTTGAACTCTATGTTGTTTGCAAACAATTTATACATATATGCACGTATATCATTTTTATCCTAGTCTAATATCTATTTGTATAACTATACAACACCAAAAATATTCATACTTATAGAATTCCACACATATACAACTATACTTATATATGTACATAACTATATCTAAGTATTCACAGTTATAGTCTTTTTGATATACACATGTGTAGTTATATATGTGCATATGTTCATATACAAAACTTTGAATTTTTAAATGATATGTATATATACACGTGTATATGTGTGCAGACATCTATATGTATCAAAATTTACTATATTTGTGCATACCTATATTAGAATCATGCTTTTAAAAACAGTAAACAACTAAGAACAACAAACAATTATACATATATACTATTGTTATTCATAGTCTTAGTTTTTTTTATATATACATGTGTAGTTATATATGTGCATATGTTTGTATGCAGCACTTCGAATATTTAATTCATATGTATATATACATGTGTATGTATCAAAAATTACTATATCTATGCATACCTATATTACAATGCTATGTTTTCAAAAACCAAGTTGCTAACAGCAACAAGTGTATGTAGTACAACACTACAAAGTCAATTTATGACTTTCTAGAACCTAGAACAAGAGCAACAAAACAACAAAACAGATCACTAGACATACAAATTAACACAACAAAAGTAGTTTACATATAGAACAAATCCTCTAAAATCACATAACCATAGATGAAGCAATTTTCAATTCTCATACATTCTTGATACATACTTCAAAGTTAACTACCTTCAATGATCAAAATTCTAACATACTTCTACTCTCTTTGAAATATTAGATATCTATCCAGCCTTGCCCTTGAGAAATTGATGCTATCAAATTGAAGAGAAGCCAGACCAATAGAACTTATTATGCAAAGAACAGAGCCGATATCTCCAAGAAATGACAGCTGAGATGTCATGCACTACATAGACCTTGCAATAACTCAGGAAATTTATTAGAAACAGAAAACAATGATCTTGAGCAGATTAATCTCAATCAAACATTTTCTATTGCTCCTGAACTTGCTGTGAAGACTGCTTCATTTCAAAATACATTGTCTAATTTTCGCAAAAAGATTGATATGTTGGAGGCCACAGAGTCATGTTCTGTTTGCAAAGAAATGTATGTGGGCATGACTATTAAAAAAGTCAATCACGTACTTATGTGCATGAGATGTTATGGTGAAAAAGGGTTCCACCACTTCTCATTATCAAACAATATGGACCTAGGTGAGCAACCTTCTATTTTAAAGACTCTCTCTCAAGTAGAAGAAATGCTCATATCAAGAATTACCCTTGTTTTACAAGTAACACATGCAAGGGGAGGGCAATACAAATATTCTAGCCATACAATAAACTTCCCACAAGATATTTCTAAAATTGTAATAACATTACCTCACCATATTAACCAATTAGAAATTCTAATTGTCCATAGAACCAATTTTCAAGGATTGAATTATGACTGTTACGTGAATAGATTTCACATCATGAATGCATTGGCTTACAAAATGAAACATGATCAATACTACAAGGATGTAGTCATTGATCCAGATGCAGTGCATCTATTGCCAGAGCAAACCACTGATATTACAGAGCTACTGCATTCAGTGCATTCCCTGCAATAGGATGTTGTTCAAGATACTTCTACTCTGCTGAATATTAACAATGAAGAACAAATCAGGGAGAATAGTTCCTTATTTATTCCACAACTACCATCATCAATACCAGAACTTGATGCGATCAAAAACATCCTCCATCTGGATAACAACAACAACAACATTATTCCTTGGCCACAAATTAGTACATCACCTATCAATGAGTACAATACCGAGGGCCTCCTTTCCATGGCATTCCCAATGCTTTTCCCTTCTGGAATAGCTTTAACACTACAAAAAAGAACAAGGCAAGTACATTTACATGAATATGCTTTGCACCTGATCAAATATTATGATCAAAGATTTGGGCAACATGTTCGCTTTAGATATTATATTTACAATCTTATGATGAGACATCGATCCCAGCAATCAGCTGTTGTCTTCATTAAGACTAATCTACAAGATAGTCTTCCACACAATCTTCATGGCCTAAATGAATACTTACAAAAGACATCATCAAGTGAATTACCAAATCATATCATGTGATATGCAGCCTCATTGCGTGGTACACGGGCATTTTGGAGCAAGTCCCAGTGTGACCTTACATCAATGATAGAACAGTTAGGTGCACCTACACTATTCTTCACCTTAAGTTCAGCTGATACAAAATGGCCAGACTTGCATAAGTTATTGCCAAAAACAAAGTCAACTACTATACCCAACAACAGAAGACAATTTACTAAAAATCTAGTCAATAATCCCCACATTATAGCTTTATACTTCCACTTAAGATTTCAAATCTTTCATGATGAAGTCATTGTCAAATAACTGAAAACCATTGACCACTGGTACATATATGAATGGCAACACTGAGGATCTACACATATACATGGCTTTCTTTGATTGCTAGAAGCACCAGATGTTGATAACCTTGACTGGTCAGATGATGCAAGTATCAAATTAGTTAAACACTTCTTTGACTAGTACATCACAACATGGAATCCACATCCTGAAGAAGCTCGCTTGAATAGGCAATATATGCCTGCAATTTCAGATCCATGTCTTGCAGATACAGAGATCATATCCAAGTCAGATCCTTGCACTGATTATACTAAGTTACTCAATGTCGTTCAATGACATACAAAGTGGTCAGAGTATACCTGCTTGAGGAAAAAAAACTCAACCCTTCAATGCCGGTACAAAGCTTCTTGGCCTGAACAACCCGAATCCTCACTGCTATTAGACCACAACAATAACCCATCATACAAACCAGCAAGGAATGATAACCATGTGAATGTACACAACCCAACAATACTCGCTATATGGAGGGCTAATGTTGACTATCAGCCTGTCTGCTCCAAAAACGCAGTTCTACAATATATTTCAAAGTACACATCCAAAACTGAACAAAAGTTAAAAAGTTATATTGATATCTTGAAATGTATAGTTGAATCAACAAATTCAGATGATACAATTCTCTTAGCATACCAAAGGCTACTCATGGGAATTGTTGTTGATAGGGACATTAGCGCACAAGAAACTTGTCACATGTTGCTTAAACTCCCATTGATATCTTGCACACACCAATTTGTAACAATGAATGCTGGTAAAAGAATCTTCCAACGCATAGCTAATTGTGATGAAGAATCTCAAACCTCAATATCTTACATCTCAAACTACATGAAATGACCATCAGAATTAGCAAACCTGACTCTGCTTCGATCAGCCCAGCTATATACATACTCTAAGTAGTGTAAATCATGTAAATGGATGAAAAGAAAGCTACCCGCAATTGCAAATGTCTACCCACAACACAAATATTTACCTTTAGAAGAGGATAGTAGTTTTGAAAGTTTCTGTTGGAGTGAATTGCTTCTTTACAAACCATTTCAAATCATTCCTCTACATATAGGGAGCTCAGCTGAAGAAATTATCATAAATTGGAAAGATCTTCAAAGTACAGATTACATCCGGTGGCATGTAAATGGTTTTGAAGAACACATTACCACAGAAAATGGTGAAGAGCTACAACCAGAAGATATTCGTCAATCAACTCATGAAGATCTGTATAAATGGGAGTTCTTGTCACAAATGGGAGCATCAAACAACTTTCACGTTGTTGCTCTTCAAATGCTTGGCAAATGTGATTTTGATCTATAATTTGATTGCACTGCTTCTATGCCTGATGAACCACTACATTCAAAAGTATCTCACTTTATTTTAACAGAGAAAAGCCAAGCACCCCACAATCTTGCCAACCTGCATTTAAATGCACCTACTAACTATGAGCTTGCACAAAACCAAATCATTGCACTTGATATTATTAAAACTCATGCTGAACAAAACCTGCATTCTTCACCATTACCATTAATCATTCAAGGCACAACAGGTACTAGAAAATCATTTCTTATTGACTACATATGCAGACAGTTAAATTCAAATTCAAAACATGCACAATACCCTTTGCTTGTACTAGCACTAAGAGGTGTCTCCACATATAATATCCAAGCAACCACAATCCATGTTGCCCTCTGTATACCCATCCATGTTGCCCTCTGTATACCCATCCAAGAATACAAACCCTTAATAGGCCATTCCGTATTAATGTTTCAAGAGCAATGCAAACACTTACATTACATTTAATAGATGAAATGAGATTTGTTGGCCCTCAATTACTCATTAAGATTGATAAAAGATTGCGAGAACTTTTCCTAGCAGACAACACGAATCATTTGCAGGTATCTCAGTCATTTTGGTTGGTGATCTTGCACAACTTCCCCCATTTATGGATAGGCCATTATATGCATCTCACTCAACGGCACTGGCTCTATGGCACACATTCAATATTGTTGTCACCTTGGATATTCCATTTCGTCAACAAGGCACATGTTCTTCACACATAAGATTCCATGAAATATTGCTTAATATCCGCAACTCAACACCATTGGAAACAGACTGGGAAACCCTCCAGTTGTGATCAACCCATGCTTTGACACTTGATGAGAATAATCACTTCAGCCAACAGAAGTATTTGTTTGCAACAAATGCAGCTTCAAGTGCACACAACATAAAAATGTTAACACAATTGCACTCACCTATTGCACGTGCAACATCAATCATTGTGCATCAAAGAGATAAGCAGGCACACTAAGAAGAACAACTAGCATTTGAAATTCTTATTTCTATAGACTAGGAAATTATGCTTATTGCAAATTTATGGATAGAAGTTGGCCTTGTAAATGGCGCTTTGGGTCAAATCAAACAAATTGTCTACGATGCAGCTTCCAAACCACCTGATTTGCCAAAATATGTTGTTGTTCTTTTCAAACATTATACTGGGCCTTCATGGGATCCACAAAATGCAAAACATGTCCCAATTCCACCAATTACTAGAGGAAACCACACACAAATTCCACTAGTAATGGCATGGGGCATT
Source organism: Cryptomeria japonica (assembly GCF_030272615.1). Classification (NCBI taxonomy): domain Eukaryota; kingdom Viridiplantae; phylum Streptophyta; class Pinopsida; order Cupressales; family Cupressaceae; genus Cryptomeria; species Cryptomeria japonica. The sequence goes on along the minus strand of NC_081408.1, from coordinate 623,534,388 downwards.
ACTATTCACAAATCACAAGGGCTGACATTAGACTTTGCCACAGTTGACATCGGCAAAATAGAGAAACAAGGCCTAACATTCACAACACTTTCAAGAGTAAAAGCAATTGAATACCTACATATACAACCAGGCTTCACCTACCAAAGGTACTCCCGATTGAAAGGTGCAACATCAATAGTACTACAAAAGGCAGAGGAAGCCCACTTGTTGTAGCTCTCCCACAACACAGAGCAAACATACCTACAGAACAAACACAATCAAGTATGCAAATCACATCTTCATTATGTTTTCATGTTTTGTATATCTTCTATTCAATGCATCACCACAAAACAATATTTCTACTTTTCAGGATCAACAACACAATTAATGTCTATGGAAGTGATGAGGCCTTTTACATGGCCCAGCTCTGCAACAAAAAGGTACACACCTAACACCCACTTCCTATTCAACTATTTTGTACCTTTCAACAAATTTTTCCCCTCCTATTTGCCAAAAATTATTTCTCATACATTCTTATTTATCATAGTTTCCAATACACTTTCAGTTTGCAACGCACCTGTTCACTTTTACACATATAATGGTTTGTGACGTTATTTACTCACCGCGTCACTGTTTACAATTGGTAAGTATTATACTATTTATCATTACCTACCTTTTCTCATTAACATTCCTTTACAATTAATATTCACTAATGATGTACTAATACAAGATTCTTCCTTTAATTGTGTTCTTTAACTGCACCTCTTCCATTTCATAGGTATTATACTTTATGAAGGTTAGCTTTCAAAAAGAATAACATCCAATACACCAAGCTCATTAATTAGAAGGTATGTAACACTCTTCAGATATTATGTGCTCTACTTCCAGGTTTCTTGCTTTGTTTATGTTCTTTAACTATTTGTAGATTTCAGCACTTTCAGTCTGCAACAGATCTCTTCACTTTTACATATTGATTTCTGATGATGTTTCCTCACTGTGCCACTCTTTATAATTAGTAAGTATTATACTATTTATCATTACCTGCCTTTTCAAAATTAACAATCCTTTACACTATCAAGTTCTTTTGATTGAATAATTGAAATTTCACTAAAGAATAACATCATATGAATATAACAATTACAAATTGTAACCACTTGTTCAATGCATTTAATTTTCAATAATGATGTACTAATATAAGGTTCTCACTTTGTTTATGTTCTTTAATAGTTTGTGGACCTCACCACTTTCACTCTGCAATCTCAAGAATTTCAACGAATGTAATAGTCTTCAAATTTTCTGCACTGTACTTCTAGGTTCCTTCCTTTGTTTATGTTCTTTAATTGTTTGTACATTTGACCAATTTCAGTCTGCAAGGTACCTGTTCACTTTTACGCATATAATGATTTCTGATAATATTTGCTCACTGTGTCTCTCTTTACAATTGATAAGTATTGTACTATTTATCATTACCTACCTTTTCCCATTAACATTCCTTTACACCTTCAAGTTATTTTCATTCAATAATTAAGCTTTTAGTAAAGAATAGCATCAAATGCAGCAAGGTCATTGATGTAACAGTATGTAAACCTTACTTGTTCAATATATTGATTTTCCAACGCCTGCTTGTAGGCTTCTTACTTTGTTTAGGTTGTTCAACTATCCATGGACATGTTAACTTTTACACGTATTATGCTTCAATTCAACATTAACTGCCTTCTCTCTTTAACACCCCTTCACGCTTTCAGGTTCTCTTCACTGAACAATTCAGCTTTCCATAAAGAACATCAGGTAAATCTTTTCAAATTACAAAATACTCTTAGGTAGATAACTACTGTAGACGTATAAAAATGACCATATTCCTAAATGAATATTTTATGTTCATTTCTCTATTTAATTAAATCCAATTTAATTAAATTACCCGATTTCCTCTATTTAATTAAGTAAATTGCTCAATTAAATTCACTATACCCATTTAATGAATAAATCATTTTATTCAATTAAATCCCTTCTATCCACTTTTAATTAAATTCAAATAGTTATCCTAAATTAAATAAATCTAATTTATTTAATTTCCCCAAATTGCAACCAAATTGAATTAAATTAACTTTATTTCAATTAAATCCTATTATTCCTCCATCCACTTGCATTTTCCTACATCTCACACTTGCTTCCTAAACCCCTTCCTAATTTCTTCTAGACCCTTCTAATCACTTCTAAATTAGCCTAACCCATCTTCTAAACTTTGTCACATCCCTAAGCAAGGGGAGGTCGCTTCTCAAAACCTTAAAGTCTTTGATAACCATTAAAGGCTTCAAGTCTTACCACATAATTTTCCAAAGTCTCCCAAACCATTAATGGTTAATTCAACCCTCTTACATGGTTAGAGACTTTTTGCCTAACTTAACCTTCATCCAACCCAAGGGTCTCATCAAGCCTTTAATTCTTTGACCATGATTATTTCTTAATCATTTGCACAAGAGTTTATCCTTGGATTAACTCTTAATCCAATGGGTAAGTCTAACTTAAGCTTGACCCTTACCCTCTAGATAACCATAAAGTCTTCTCAGGCATTTAATGTCTCCAACCCCTTTTCTCAACCAGTCTTATGTTGACATTTGTCACCATTTCGTTGGTGCCAATTGCAAACATGGATTCCCAACTTTCAAACTCAACTCTTGATTAAACCTTTCAATCTTGACCATCCATTGCCCTATTTTTGCTATAAATAGAGCTCTCATTCCTCCATTTTAAGAATCCAAGTTTGTAGTATCATACTTATGCTCAAATACATTCAAGCTCTCATACCATTTTATGCTCATCGTTTTAGCCTCTCTTTTAGATAGAAATTAATCTAAATATGTATGTTTAGAGTACTTTCTTTATCATTAGCTTAAATCATTAACTAATATAGTATGCTAGGATAGTTTGTTTACTAACCTTGTCATCTTATAGTTAGTTTATTGCATTTCTAGAATCATGCATAGCTTAGGACGCATCTCATATTAAAACCAACAAAAGCATCCCTTGTTCTTGCATTTGCCATCCCTAAACCATTTTTCTCAGTGATCTGATAGCAAAAGCATTGGTTTGAGGGACCGTGTAAGATAGAGAACCATGGGACCAACCTTGGGAAGCTGAGTGATACTTCATTACTCCATAGTTTGCACCAAGAAGTCCTGTGAGTGTGTGAGCAAAGCTCCATAGAGGTCCATTTTTCACATATTGAGTTCTATTGACCCGCTTTTCCTACATACATTTCTGGTGCCCACCGTGCGGCCCTACCCCATATATCTAATTGGTTTTGAAATATTTTTTTTTTGTAGGCACGCGGGAAAAATGAATTAGCGCGTTGAGTTAACTGTTTAACACATCCAGTTAACAGCCTATCGCATTCAGTTTACTGTTCAGTGTGTGGAGTCCATAATCTAGCACGTAACGTACATCTATCAGCGCATTTGATTACTAATTTTCCTGTAGGTCTTGGTGCGAGAGAAAAATAGAGCAGCGCTTTCGACGCACAGAGTAGCACATCCCGAAAATAGTGTAGCGCATTGAAACCTTCTTTTAGCACATAGTTGTTATATTGTAGCGCATACAGTTTGTTCTATAGCGCATCACAGATAGAAAAGAAAAAAAAAAAAACTAATTTGTAACAGAAACTAAAATTTAGACTTGTGGAAGTCCACGGAATTCGCCTTTTTGCTAACAAATTGACTAGTTTTTTGTAGGTTACTGACAGTTGACTGGAGGTTTTGAATCCATTTTATTTAGGCTAGAGTTAAAGTAGTTTAAATTTTTACTAACTTTTCTAAGTTAGGCAAAAGTTCAAATTTCTTTCTTTTCTTGTCTAAATAAAATTGAACTCACTTTTATTTTGGGCAAGTAAAACGAACAACAAATCAAAATCTTTTCTTGCTTTCCTAGGAGAAAATTTCTCAATTTGGGCTCTAAAAAGAACAACACAAAATTTTCTTTCTCGCAAAAATAAAGCTTAAAAAGAACCTCACCATCCTTTGGTGCATAAAAGGATCCACTTTTATTTTGCAAACGAAAGAACCTCACCTCAAAATTTTTGTTACAATTAAAGAGGGAAGTGATTCCCCTTTTGTTTATTGATTTTTATTTGTTGACCAAAACGAACCTTTTGCTTTGTTGACTCAGTTACTTCTTTAGATTAAATAATCATTCCTTTGAAGAAGTAAAATTAACACCATGCTTTTTCTTGGAGCAACATCTCCCAGTAGAGGTTAGAAAATCACTGAATTGAAGGTTTAAAAAGAATTTGTGATTGCCTTGAATCGAAAGAGAAAGGTATATGCTCTCCCCTTAACTAGGTGATTCAAAAAATCAGACCTCTCTTAAAAAGCTTTCTTTCCTTCAAAGCATTTTACATCCTTTAGTAGGCCTGCCTTCTCGAGGAGTTGAAATCAACTCTTAAAGCCATTTATGGCCGATGTGAAGGGAATGACCTAAGTGGGGAACGAATTTGATGCCAAGTATTCCAACCCACTATAATCAAAAGTGGAAAGTGATGAAAGTCCTTTTCAATGGTTGTGCGCAGCGATTAGCCTTCCCCCAATATCTTTACGATACGTAAAGCCTTTGTTCTAAAGGTTGGAAAGCCTCCTGAGGGAGTTTATCACTGACGGCCAAATAGGAAGCCTGATTACAAACCATAGAAATAGAAGCTTTGAACTGAGTCAGTAACCAAACATTTATAACATCATAGTGTAAGGGTGGGGAAGAATCCGCCCCCAAGACTCACCATATATCTCCCAAGATAACTACTCAACTGTGAAGCAATTCACTTTGACTTAATTTCTGGCAAAAGGCAAAAAAAGGGTGCCCTCTAGGGGGTGACACGGCTGTTTGAGCTGACAGAGTATCAAGACTAGTGGGCTATGATGTTATTTATGACCTTTGAATAAAGAGTCTTTCTGAAGTGTATTATTCGTATCCAAACTTGTTAAAACATTGGGGATTTGAACACATCCTCACAGAACATACACTTTTTGTTAGATTAGGCAAAATGGTTGTACTTTTTGTGCCATGCTTGCATTTACTACTTCAGAAAATCATCCATCAAACCTGAAAATTTCACAACAAAAATCCAAAATTTACAAAAACCAACCAAAGAAAACAAATCAGGGCAGTTTAGCGCATAAGAGCAACTTCTTAGCACATGAGGTACTTTTGTTAGTGCATTCAAACACTAATTTAGCACGTCTGTTCCAGATAGTAGCATTTTATCCCAAAATCAAACCAGTGTTAAAAATTTAGCGCATCAGAGAAACAGTCTAGCACGTGGAAGCATCAACTTAGCGCGTAGCAACAAAATATTAGCGCATCAAATTCACAAGTTAGCGTGTCACAAACCCAAGATAGCACATGACTTTTTAAACAGGTAGAAAACAATTTTTTTGAATAGTCAAATCTTTAGCGCATGTCTGGGGGCAGCCTAATGCATGTGGTCATTCTTTTAGCGCATGGAGTAATTTTGGTATCGCATTTCATCCCTGTTTTAGCGCGTGACCAAAAACATATAGACAAAGGGAAAAACAGTGAAGAATTTTAAAATTTTTGAAAACATTTTCAAAAGCCTCTCATTATCAGCAAAATTTTTCATCAAAGCGAAGTAGCGAAAACAAACCATTAAAACTATTTCTTGAGCTAAATTTATGTCAAAACAAACGTTGTAAAAATCCTAAATTGATCACACGATAAAACATATATATCTTATCATAATCCAGAAACCTCATCATCAGTATCAACAGAATCGTTTACCATCTTACGCATTTCATCTCAAAAACACTTGTTTAAAATTTTCAAGTTGTCAAATCAAGTCTCCATATCGGGAGGCTTTTATCCATATCATTTGACACGCTTTGTCGTGAAGGGGCATCTAAACCTTCACTTTGATAGAGTAAGACTTGAAATTTTCCAAACAAGATCAACTGAATCCAAACAAATCAAAGGAAACCATTGATCACTCATGCATAACAAATTCTCTTATTCTGAGAAGAAAGAACCTTTATCGTAACATCACGTTGAAGAAACAACAACCTAGTTTTTCCAAATTCATCAAGAGAAATAAGTTTTTATACATCAATCGTCAACTCTTCAAATCTCATTGAGTATTCCTTCATCACGTCAAACGTTATATCCAAAACAAATCCAACGAATTTGACAAAGAGCCTTTAAAAATAAGAGCCTACTGTCAAAAGTCTGCTTTTAATCAAATCATAAATCACGAAGGAAAGATCAATCCGGCATTCTTTCCCGATGAGTGTATCACTTATAACACACCTTGACCAGAATCACCCACCCCCGAGCAACATATTAACGAAGATTTTGTCCCCTTCGTCACTGAAAGTTTCTACTAAAATGCCTGTTACTCGCTCTCAAAGAAACCAACAAAGCGAGACACATGTAGAGTCTAGTATGAATCGAAGGTTGTCAAATCCTTTTGAAGTTCCACACTTAGAAGAGACTGAAATTTCTGAAGCACTTCTTCAGAAATGTCAGGAAAACCCTTCATTCCAAAAGCTTGTAGAAAGGCTTATGGAAAATGACAAAGAAAAATATTTGCTCATGCTCACAAGGAAAGGCGTTAAACTTCCCGAAGATTTAGACACAAACATCTTTAGAACCAGATCTCAACAATATGCATATCAAGAACAACAAAGAGAAGAAGGAACTCGTAACCTTGAACAACACATACCTAAGCAACACATTCCAGAACAACATATACTAGAAATGCATATACCCGAGCTAGAAACTCCAGAGCAAAATATACCATTTAACACACCTTTTCAGCTGAGAACTAATACAAGGGAAGAAATTTTCCCTCGACAAGACAATGTACCTTTGGCTACCCTTACTCAACAAATACAAATGTTACAAAGACAAATACATGACATGCAACAAGGAACAATAGTACGGTACTCTTTAAACGAAATCTGTCCTTATCCATTTGATAGAAGATTGAACATGATCCCTTTTCCTCCAAACTCAGACATACCTAAATTTGACAAATATGATGAAAAAGGTGATCCCCATGATCATGTCAGAGAATTCTATACCATGAGTCTTGAGTTTTCTCATGATGACACTTATCTGATGAGATTATTCCCAAGAAGCTTGGGAGGGCAAACAATGGAATGGTTATCCAAAATTATGCCACCTGTCAAATCATTTGATGAATTGGTTAACAAGTTCATAACACAATACTCCTATAATATTCAACATGCTATAACCATGCTAGACGTCTGCAACACCAAACAAAAGAACAATGAAACATTTATGATATTCCTTCAACACTGGTGACGTATGGTATCACGATATCCTTGAGATATTCTCGAAAAGGAAAAAATGGAAATCTTCATCGACAACTTGAATGATGAAATGAGTTACAGACTGAAACTCCAATGCATACCATCTTTCGCTAAATTGATTGAAAATGACATTCAAGTAGAGGAAGCATGTGTCAAAAAGGGAACACTCAAATTCTACAAGCAAGGAACAAACTCATCAAACTATAATAACCAGAACAACACCAACCTATACAAATCTCAATTTTGGACTCAAAACAAAAATGAAGGCAACAATGAATCACATGATCCCAAATCTAATCAACCAGTGCTTGCATTATCTGGAAATCCTCCAAATACGAAAAATCCTAAAAGTGCTAATCCAAATACTAGCACATATGCACCAAACATCAATCAAGGACAACTTAACGCAAATAACACCAACGATACTCAAGGCAAAAGCATGAATCCAGGACCTAACAACAATTCCCGCGACAACACGAACAATTTCCAAAAGCGTGTTTTCACACCACTGGGACAATCACTAGAATCAGCATTCAGAGAACTTTTGGCAAACAAGATTCTTTCTTTGCCTCCAATCAACAACTATGAACCCCAAATCAAACCACCTTGGTGGAATGACTCACACTATTGTGATTACCATTGTAACAAGGGTCATCGGACGAACGATTGCATGAGATTACATGGTGCAAGATATGATTGACCAAGGTGACTTAACGGTAGATGGTCTCAAAACAAATGGTGATCATGGAGCCTTTAAAAATCCTCTTCCAAATTATAACAAAGAAGGAGCTTCAACCTCGAACGATACACGCGGAGCTCGTATCAACCATATCTACAACAATACCATAAATCACATATCAGCTGAAGATCATCAAGTAAATGTCATCACCATCCGAGATCAGCGTGATCATGAATCTATCAATGTAACAACCCAAACTCAGAAATATGTCTTCAAAGGACATATGTCACCTGCAACTACTACACCAAAAATCCAATATGACTTGGTTAGCCAACTACGTAAAACTCCAACTTAGATATTTATACTAGAATTGCTGAAACTATCACCGAAGCACAAAGACATATTAGAACAAGCGCTATTGGAAACCAATGTACCTCAAAATCTGGATACAGACAGATTTCAAGCCATGGTCACCCATATGATAGGACCTCATAACCTCACCTTCTCAGAGCATGACAATGCTTCCTTGAGCCATCCGCATAACACTCCTCTCCATATCGAAGTCATTGTTTGCAAACACCGAATAAAAAGAGTCTTAATAGATGGAGGAGCTGGACTTAATATATGTACTTTAAAACTTATCCATGCATTAGGCTTCTCAGAAGAGTCTATTGATCCCTATAAGAAGATTACCATAAAGGTATATGATGATGAGGAAAGGTCCTCTAAACGAACTGTGATGTTACCCATTCAAGTGGGACTAGTGCAAAAGGATACTATGTGTCAAGTCTTAGACATAGATCTCACCTACAATATTTTGTTAGGGCGACCCTGGATACATGAAATGCAAGCAGTGCCTTCTACATATCACCAGTGTGTCAAATTTCCTTATGATGGACAAGAAATCTCCATATCTGCTGATCACAATCCATTTCAACATTGCAACGCAATGGGGGCAGCCCAAGACAGTTTGGTTCCTCATAATAGATAAAAGCAACGATCTTCAACATCAGATCTACAAACAGTAAAGCCCAACTCATTATCTGGAGATTTCAAACAGAAAATGCAAATCAAAGACCAAGGTATGGGAGAATACTCTTTGGAGCCCCTATGTTTGGCCAAATTACTGACATCACCCAGATCTCATGGATTGCCTACTACATCAATGCATCTGGTAACTCAGCCCATCACCAAATTTGATGGTACCTTCATCCAATTGGGCACTCTAGCACATGAATCAGAAGACAAGGATATTCTTAGCTGGTTATACAAAGATGAGGAAGAAGATAACAGAGCAGCTGCTCTAGACATTGTTCTACCAAGACACCTATATGGAAAAGGATACTTAATCATGTAGCAAATGGGATATGACGGTAAAGGACCTATTGGGAAATGCAAAGAAGGAGTCACTAAACCTATAGATCTTCCTTCATAGCCTAGTAGAGACAAAACAGGATCAGGTTGTGAGCTCACTTTCCTATTAAAAAAGCCGCCCCGTGTAACTACAAAACCTCAATGGAAAGTAAAGAAGAAGTACAAAGAAGAATCTTGGTAGGAAGCACTCTTTGAATCAGCAGAAACAATCCACAAGGCACGGGAATGTCAAGACCAGAAGTTACATTAGGAAAAACTTCTAAGCCACAAAAGGGCCATATCTGTAGCAGTAGCTCATGTTCAGAATCCACTATTTCAAGAACCAATAAAATCATCTTTGGATACCATTATTTCTCCCCAAGGAGGCATAGTCTATGAACAAATACAAAAAGTAGAAGCAAGATCTGACACAGAATCAACAAAAACTATCAAAATGGTATCCATCATCAAAGATTTGTTTTCACCATACAACATACCAGTTTACAACACTGATAGAATCTGGGATGATGCCTCTAAGACTGATTCCAATGAATATGAATGGGGTAGCTACTCAAATGCTACTACAGATATCCCTAATGATACTGATTCCATATCCCTTTCTCAAGAAGAACATAACGCAGAAGATAGACCTCTTGAATTTGGACCACAGAATATCTATGATGCCAAGGAAAGTGAATAGAAACATTATGAACAAGTCTATATGGAAGATAATACCATCTAAGACCACGACAAAATCCTAGACTTCTTTAAAACCAAGAACAATCACGATGAACACTTCGTCTTGACACTTACAGTAGCAAAACTTGATCCACCTAACGATTCTTTACCGATTGTCTTTCCTGATCTCATCGACTGGGATGAACCTGAAATCCATGATATACCAATTTTCCAAGATGATGAATCTATTATCCATTACCTATGTACCATAAATCCCGAAATAGGCTCTACCAGTAAATAAAGTAACAATGTCTACCAATCAGGGAGTGCCAAGTCTCTCAGTTGCAAAAATAAACCAAATAAAAGATCTGATGCTAAAAACCAGTCAATGGCAGCTCTAGATCACAAAAAAGTAAAAATAAAGGACGCATCTGAGGGTGAAAACCTTTTTAAGGCACCTAATGATGGGAGACTTGACACTCTTCCTGAACACTTTCATGAGAAATCACCCATATTGATTGATCCCACTCAATCAATCAACATTGGTACCACAGAAACAGTCAAAAACATACACCTTGCAGAATCTCTGACAGAGGAGGAAAGATCAGCATTCATCATTTTCTTTAAAGAACAGCAAATTAACTTTGCTTGGTCATATGCCGATATGCTCGGAGTTGATCCACACTTGATCATGCATCACTTGTCCATTTCTTTAGGAGTTAAACCAGTCAAGAAAAAGCTACGAAAGATGAATCCACAGGTAGCACTCATGGTCAAAACTGAACTAAAGAAACTATTAGATGTTGGATTCATCCGACCCATTGACTATGCAGAATGGATTTCCAACATCGTTCCAGTATCAAAACTAGATGGTAGTATCAGAATATGCACTGACTTCAGAGATGTCAACAAAGCTTGTCCAAAAGATGACTTTCCTCTACCCAGTATCGACATAATTGTAGACCTCACAGCAGGACATGTAATGCTCTCACTAATGGACAGTTTCTCAGGCTATAATCAAATCAAAATAGCCCCAGAAGATCAAGATAAAATAGCGTTCACCTGTCCTTGGGGAACGTATTGTTGGAATGTTATGCCTTTTGGCTTAAAGAATCCAAAGGCCACTTATCAAAGAGCAATGACAACAATCTTTCATGACATGATGCACACATTTATGGAAGATTACGTGGATGATTTACTAGCTAAATCCTTCACCAAAGTAGAACATCTCAGCATCCTAACAAAGATCTTTGATCGATTGGAGAAATTCCAAGTCAGGCTTAACCCTAAGAAGTGTGTCTTCGGGGTTACATCAGGCAAGTTACTAGGCTACATATTCTCAGCTAAAGGTATCGAAGTAGATCCAGCAAAGGTACAAGCCATTATGGAAATGCCACCACCAAAGAATATCAGTCAACTCAGATCTCTACAAGGACGACTTCAATCAATCAGGCAATTCATCGCTTAGCTAGCAGATAAAAGTCTACCATTTAACCATTTACTACACAAAAATGTACCATTCAGATGGGAAACCAAGTGTGTAGAATCTTTTTACCAAATCAAACAGTACCTAATGAATCCACCAGTTCTAGTACCCCCAGTCGTAGGAAAGCCACTTATCCTATATATCTCAACAACAGATATATCACTGGGAGCACTATTGGCACAAGAAGATCAACAAGGGAAAGAACGAGCCATATACTATATCAGTAGGAGATTGAATGGCTATGAACTCAACTATACATTCATTCAAAAGGCTTGCCTAATAGTGGTCTTTGCATCTCAGAAGTTCTAACATTATATGCTAGCACACACAATTAAGCTAGTGGCAAAAATTGATCCTCTCAAATATCTACTCAGCAAGGCAGCTCTTATAGGCAGATTGGATAAATGGGTCATGATTCTCAGTGAATTAAACATCCAATACGCAAAAAGATGAGCCATCAAAGGACAAGCAATTGCAGATCAACTGGCTGAAGCACCACTACTAGGCAAACAAACTATGGAGATTGAATTTCCAGACAGGGACGTTCTTGCTCTTTCTACCAAACAATAGACTCTATACTTTGACGGATCCTATACACAACATGGTTCAGGTGCTGGCATTCTATTCATCACTCCTGAAGGACACACTATACCAAGATCATATAGGCTTATGCTCCCATGCACAAATAATGTGGCTGAATATGAGGCATTGGTTATAGGCATCAAAATGGCCGTAGAGTGGAAAATCACAGAGTTAAAGGTCTATGGAGACTCACAACTAGTCGTCAATCAAATCAACAATGAATATCAGACAAAGGATGACAAGCTACTACCCTACAAGCGAATGGTGGATGACTTCAAATAGTATTTTGTGCACATCACCTTTGAGCAAATACCAAGGTTGAACAACAAAGCAGCCGATGCAATGGCTACTGTCGCTTCACTACTACAAATTCCAGAGCAACAGAGTCGTTATGAGTTTCTGGTAGAGCAACTGTTCTCCCCCACCTATGACCACTCTGAATCTCATGTTATCTATGCCTTGACTGGTTCAGATTCTCCATTATATGGACCAATATACGAATACCTCAAGAACAATATCTTACCAATTGACCAATCCTGTAACCAAAAATGTAACTTTATCTGGCAAGCTACCCGTTATACCCTTACCACTGATACTTTGCATCGTTGAGGTCTAGATGGTACTCTTCTTCGTTGCCTTGATTGTAATGATTCTGATTCCACTTTACACGAGCTTCACGAAGGTATTTGTGGCACACATTCAAGTGGTACTACTCTTGCTGAAAAGCTTCTAAGGATGGGATACTACTGGCCTACAATGGAGAAATACTCATATCACTTCGCCAAGAAATGTCCTAAATGCCAGATCCATGGTAATCTGATACATGCACTAGCATAGGAACTGCAGCCATTTACAACATCCTGGCCCTTTTGTCAGTTGGGACTAGACTTGGTCGGCAAAATTCATCCTTCATCTTCAAATGGATACAAGTTCATTATAGCTGCAATAGAATACTTTACCAAGTGGATAGAAGTAATCCCCATGACCACAATAACTGGGAAACAAATTGCCTCTTTTATCCTAAATTATCTAATTTGTAGATATGGTATCCCAAGTTCAATCATCACAGATAATAGACAGCCTTTCAAAAACCAAGATGTACAAGAACTATGTGAAAAATTCAAAATCCAACATCGGTTCTCTACACCATACTACCCACAGGGAAATGGTCAAGCAGAAGCATCTAACAAGACAATACTGAAAATCTTGAAGAAAATAGTGAATGATGCCGGCAAAGATTGGCATGTACAACTTAATCCAGCACTTTGGGCATACAGAACCAGCATCTGCATGCCTACAGGAGCAACACCATACTCATTGGTATATGGATCAGAGGCCATTTTACCCCTGGAAGTAGAAATCCCATCTCTCCAAGTCTCTTTGAAAGGTTTAATCCCAAATGAAGAGTATCGAGTCAACCGACTGCAAGAACTCAAACTATTAGATGAAAGACGTCAACATGCTTACACTCATCTCAAAGCATATCAACAATGCATGTGCGAGAGCTATAATCATAAGGTCATCCCTCACCACTTCAAATTTGGTGACCTAGTCCTCAAAGAAAATCCAAGAAATCAGCAAGATTGAGAAAACAAAGGAAAATTTGAACCTAACTGGTTGGGTCCCTATGTCATCATATCAGTCTATGGATCAGGTGCCTATCAGCTAACAACTTCAGAAGGAGATATGCTCGATGAACCAACTAATAGCATCCATCTAAAGAAGTACCACACTTAAGTAGCCTAGTGCACGGAAAAAGCCAAAACAAGCAAAAAAAAATAAATCAAAAAATCTAGAAAAAGCAAAAAAAAAACAAAGTACAATAAAAGCAATGGGTGAAAACCTAGCAATAGGCACTATTGTGAGAGGACGGCTCCTCTATCTATCAATACCATTTTATCCATATCCATCACACACTATCGGCCATCACCCGACACTTAGCACATATCCATTCAGGACATACTTAGCATAGTCACTATCCTGGTTTATCCATATATATCCTCTTACCACATTCCACTATGGATTGGAAATCATTATACGTATTCACATCAAGAGGCACACTCAACTAGGGGCAATAAATTGTCAAAAACTTGCAAACATTCAAGACATCAAAACTATTTGCAAAACTCAGCAACATTACATCCAACAAACAAAACTACACTTCATCGCTAAAACAAAACGATGAATCATAGAAATACCAAGGATGGATGATTTTCTGAAGTACTAAATGCTACATTATCACATAAAAAATCTTGACTATTTTTGCATTTTGAACTTTTTAAAATTATTGGATTCTCTTCCTTTTCTCACTAAATGCTTCAAAGCTAGAGATCATGGGGAACTTCCAATATTTTCTTAGTCTTTTGTCTAGGAGGCGATCACTTGTACTATGTGAATACTTGCCTCAAGACGTGATACATCGAATATCACTGAAGGCCTGATTCCACTTCACGCATACAAATGATTTAATCTTGTTTGTTTACGCAATCCGCACTCAGGTCGTCCTGTTTCAATTATACCTTGATGCTTGTGCTATCTTGCAAAATCAAACATCATGTAAATTTTTCTCAGGTCATTATGGTTCAATTATACCATTGTGCTTGTATACATTTTCAACATATCCTAAACAAATCAATGCTTAATGATGATACCTACAAAGAAAGTGAACAATATATGGTTATATCGGATGGCAAATACAGAATGAGGATGCTACCAAAAACATAGTTGCATATCATTTTACAATTAGTTGCATATCATTTTAACATAGTTGCATATCATTTTACAATTAGTTGCATATCATTTCACAATTAGTTGCATATCATTATCATACATCTCATTTTTTTAATACATCTCACAAACATATCAAAAGCATACATCCTGCATCATACATTATATATTTAAGCATTGCATCATCATAACATAAAGAAAAGAACACATAAGCACATACGTCCATATAACACACCACATGATCAAAGATAATGATGTCGTATATATATATATATCTCCAAAAATGATCAAAATGTACAAAATCTATCATCTCTGTGTCCAGTACAAAGAATACAATGATAAAAAATACAACAGAGACCACGTCTCTCAAGTATGGCTATCCCCTGATGCAGATGGTCTGGCTCTAGATGTCCCCACCCCTGGATCTCTAGGGGGATCTTGTCTCGATGGCCCTGTCACAACTCGGCTCTTAGACCATGACCCAATATCTCGAGATCAACTAGATCTCAACTGTGTGAAGCTCTGTACTCGACGATCCCTAGGTACCGCAGCCTCATAATGCCGACGGTAGTACTCCACCTCCTGGGCTCTCAAAGATAGCTCTCTTAGGGTGTCTCTCATTGGACCACCCATTGCTACTCTCTGCACGCTCACTGCAAGCTCCTTCGCTCGCCCCCTCCGCTCTATCTTTGTATCCCGCTTTATGGTCAACTGCGCAATCTATCGCTGATATGTCAAAACCTATGCCTGTAGCTGCTATACAGTCACCTGCAGGGTCCGAATCTATGCATCCTCAACATGAGTGGGGATCTGAACCCGTAGCGGTACCTGCGTAGGGACATCCCCTCTCACTTTGCTTGTCCTCGGTGCTCGAGGTGGGAGCACATCCGTCCTCCTCCTCTAGGTTGGCCGTATCACCTCGTCCATCCCCCCCACTGCAGCTAGAACCTCCCTCACCCTCCCCTCTCCACCTACTCCAATAGCCAATCCACCTCTCCCCCTATCCATCACAGCCCGTCTGACTGCTCTCTCCAAACCTCTATCTCCTCTCCTCCCTCAATCTCCCCTCCTCCCCCAATCTCCTCTCCCTTGTCGACCTCCTCCACCATCTCCATCATCCTCATTATCTCCACCTCCCTCCTCATCATCATCATCAAATGCCGGTCGTATCTCCTCGAGATCTAATATCCTAGCCACTGCCTGCACGACAAACAATCTCGCGAACTCATCTGTCATGCCTGCATCCAAAATCTCTAGGGCATAATCCCATATCTAGCCCGCTAAACTAACAAACTCCTCCACAGCCACCGTGCTATCAATGGTCGGGCCCCAATCTGATACGTCCTGCCTCCGTCATGCATATAAGCAAGCCCCTTGAGGTATACCCTGCTGTCGACCAAACTGTCTCAAAACTCTGGTCACCATGAATCTCTCAATAACAAATGGGGTCCTCCCAATCAAATATCTCATCATAAATACGTAGGGCATCTCCAGCCCATCCTTCGCCCACACCTCACACCCTGTATACGGTCGCCATGTGATTGTATCGATGTCATCCAAAACTCTCCTCCAATGCTCTAGTTTGCCCAGCTTCCGTTGGACAACTAGACCCCTATACCCATATGCATATGCACATCCAACGGGCCTATCTTTATCTGCTATTGGCCTAGCGGCTGGAATGTGCTCCTAGCACCATACCTGTAAGAACGTCATGACAGCTGACAAACTACCGTAACCTAGGTATACCACCTCGTGCAAGTCCCTGTACAGATGAGCTAGCATAGCTGATCCCCACGCGAACCTGCAACCCTGTGTAACCATGTCCTCTAAAACCAGCCCCCATCCCACAAAGAATCCTTTTGACCTGCGATCAGGACAAAGGAATCCACCGATAAACCCTGCCAGTACTGATGGAAGTAGTGCATAATCCAGGTCTAGGAACTCTTGCCATGGGATCTCATATCCACATACTGTCTCATCATGAAAAATACGGCGAAATGCCTCTATGCCACCCTCCTCCGACTGCTCATATGGTAGTAGTGCACCTACTACTGGTATGCGTAGAATCCTATAACAATCCTCTGGTGTGACTGTCATCTCACCTGTGGCAAAGTGGAAGGTGTTCATGTCGCTATGCCACCTCTCTACGAGCGCTGTAAGTAGCCCCTGGTTCACAGTGAATTGAGGCATATCCAACAGAGACATCAACCCACATCTCTCAATGATATCCAGGTCGGCCTGTGTCAACCGCAGTATCAATGTCCAAGGCCTCAGAAATCGCTCCCGTGACTTAACCACGCCCAATCGCTCCTGTCAACTAGCAAAACAAGTCCAATATCAGTTTTCCACATCAAAACAACGGTATCCAAATCAAAATTACATCAACAACATGAAACAAATTGCTCATCTACATCAAGTTCAAAATCCTATCATTTCATATCAGCTTGTAAAACAACTCAAGTTATCAAAAACCATATCAAAACTTGTAACACAACTCAAGTCTCCAAATCACATAAACTTGTAAAACAACTCAAGTTTCCCACCTATATCAGCTTGAAAAACAACTCAAGTTTCCAACCCATATCAGCTTGTAACACAAATCAGGCTTCACACATTGAACTTGAAACAAAGTGCAAAAATAAATCATACTTTGATAAAACCAACACATTAATATCTATGCATAACTTGAAATATCGAAATCAAACCAAGTTATATCCACACTCATATTGGACAAATCAATAAAAACCATGACAACAAGACACAACAATTTCACAATTCCCCCCATCGCACAATTTTTTTCCTGATGTGCTAAAACAGATTGCCTACACGCTAAAATACGCCCATGCGCTATGACCAAGTTATATCCACACTCATATTGGACAAATCAATAAAAACCATAACAACAAGACACAACAATTTCACAATTCCCCCCATCGCACAAATTTTTTCCTGATGTGCTAATCTGTTTACCCTATGCGCTAGAATACTTCTACGCGCTATCCTTTTTCCCCAATGCGCCACCAAACCTACCCCATGCGCTAAACCCTATTTATGCGCTAACCTATATCTTGCTGATGCTACCTATTTGACCCTATGTGCTAGATCTACCCTACGCGCTAAAACCTCGTACCCATGCCTGTGACCCCTATGTGCTAGGTCTTACTCATGCGCTATCGAGTTAACCCGATGCACTACCCTACATTCGGCATGCGCTATTTTCCCTCCCTGCGCTAGCCTAGACCTTCTATGCGCTACACTATTTTGTTTCGGACGCAGCCCTAAAATTCAAGCTTCATGCGCTACCTAAATCTTTGTATGCGCTAAATTGCAACTTTGACATGCTAAAACACTAAAACTGAATTTCAAAAATAAAAAAATGACCAAAAATGACCAAATCAAAAATCAAAAAAGGGTCAAAAGTGTTGACTTACTAGTGGTCTATATGCGGTAGGTCTCCGGTACCTCCGAACGTGCTCAAAACGATGCTTGGAATACGGAATAGGCATTTTGACTTCTCTCCAAATTCTCCTTCTCCAAAGTCAACAATGCACAAATGAATCAAATCAAAGCACTTTTCCCTTTTTATAGGAGGAAAATGAAATTAGGGTTAGGGAACCGGGTATGTAATTTGCTCGCAGTCTCCCTTATACCCTAAAATCTATAAATTATCGGGAGATGAATCAATTTAAACATTTCACATAGACAAAATCATACACACCAAACAAAAATCACCAAATCAAAATCAAAATTTTCAAAATATTGATTCATCTCCCGAGGGGGCATCACGCATCAAATCAAATCTGGGACACGACTTGCAAATCATAAGAGCAATACAAATATTTCATTTGATCATAAATCACGATAACGTATCATTTTCTTTGAAATAACATGTGCACACATGTCACTTCAAAGAGGGGCAAAATGTAGACGTATAAAAATGACCATATTCCTAAATGAATATTTTATGTTCATTTCTCTATTTAATTAAATCCAATTTAATTAAATTACCCGCGTTCCTCTATTTAATTAAGTAAATTACTCAATTAAATTCACTATACCCATTTAATGAATAAATCATTTTATTCAATTAAATCCCTTCTATCCACTTTTAATTAAATTCAAATAGTTATCCTAAATTAAATAAATCTAATTTATTTAATTTCCCCAAATTGCAACCAAATTGAATTAAATTAACTTTCTTTCAATTAAATCCTATTATTCCTCCATCCACTTGCATTTTCCTACATCTCACACTTGCTTCCTAAACCCCTTCCTAATTTATTCTAGACCCTTCCAATCACTTCTAAATTAGCCTAACCCATCTTCTAAACTTTGTCACATCCCTAAGCAAGGGGAGGTCACTTCTCAAAACCTTAAAGTCTTTGATAACCATTAAAGGCTTCAAGTCTTCAACCACTTAATTTTCCAAAGTCTCCCAAACCATTAATGGTTAATTCCACCCTCTTACATGGTTAGAGACTTTTTGCCTAACTTAACCTTCATCCAACCCAAGGGTCTCATCAAGCCTTTAATGCTTTGACCATGATTATTTCTTAATCATTTGCACAAGAGTTTATCCTTGGATTAACTCTTAATCCAATGGGTAAGTCTAACTTAAGCTTGACCCTTACCCTCTAGATAACCATAAGGTCTTCTTAGGCATTTAATGTCTCCAACCCCTTTTCTCAACCAATCTTATGTTGACATTTTCCACCATTTCATTGGTGCCAATTGCAAACATGGATTCCCAACTTTCAAACTCAACCCTTGATTAAACCTTTCAATCTTGACCATCAATTGCCCTATTTTTGCTATAAATAGAGCTCTCATTCCTCCATTTTAAGAATCCAAGTTTGTAGTATCATACTTATGCTCAAATACATTCAAGCTTTCATACCATTTTATGCTCATCATTTTAGCCTCTCTTTTAGATAGAAATTAATCTAAATATGTATGTTTAGAGTACTTTCTTTATCATTAGCTTAAATCATTAACTAATATAGTATGCTAGGATAGTTTGTTTACTAACCTTGTCATCTTATAGTTAGTTTATTACATTTTTAGAATCATGCATAGCTTAGGATGCATCTCATATTAAAACCAACAAAAGCATCCCTCATTCTTGCATTTGCCATCCCTAAACCATTTTGCTCAGTGATCTGACAGCAAAAACATTGGTTTAAGGGACCGTGTAAGATAGAGAACCATGGGACCAACCTTGGGAAGCTGAGTGATACTTCATTACTCCATAGCTTGCACCAAGAAGTCCTGTGAGTGTGTGAGAAAAGCTCCATAGAGCTCCATTTTTCACATATTGAGTTCTATCGACCCGCTTTTCCCGCATACAACTACAATTCAGCTTTCCATAAAAATTAACTTCCTTTCACTTCTTAAACCAAATTTAATTATTATTTTTATAAAGTTCTATGCAGAAAAGCTCTCTCACAACAAACAAATACTCACATGAATCACATAGGAGATTCCAATTCTGCAATTACACATCCATCAGGTATTATATTACTAAAAAGTACTAACTTTCAAATTTTCAAGATTTTCAAAGTATTTAACTTCACCAAATTTACATGTTATCCAAATCTAACTTATATAAATGAAACAATGATGCAGGTCTTTCATCATATACATCACATGGAATTCAACAAAAGGCTATATAACATGCTGCTCTTACCAGCATGGGGGATAGAGGGTGGATAACAACAATACTCTGGGTCCAACAAAAAAAATTGGTTGGGAATAATATAGCCTACAAAAAAAAAAGGAAAAAAATATTCATGACATTTTCTTCAAGTACATCATGCTGCATACACCAGCATGGGGGATGGTGGGTGGAAAATTTTCAAGTTTGGGAACAACCATTGGTTGGGTTATGTACATGAAAATTGTCTTACTATACAATTAACTCTTTGACTTTAATAAAATTTTATTATTCAGTTATACAATATGATATACTTCTCAATATCAAAATTGTAATACATCTACTAACATATTGCCTTAACAATCAAACCTATCGGCCTCCTATTGCAGGCACTCCCCTACAACTGCTAGTTTAACAAGTTTAGTTAGTTTTGTATTCTTATCAATAAAATCAATATGCACTTGTTTTGGCTCTGCTTCTCAGATTTGACTAGAACGTCTTTTCGTCCTCCCCCGAAACCACCTAACGGTCACATCAAACAAGAACGTTTGGTCGGCGTACAAGCAAAGTTAAATAAAATAGGAGGAAGCTTCGTTATAGGTATATGTTATGATAGGATTCCACATAAGGGGGACTTCCCTCAAATGTTTATGTTTGACAATCATGCGTTTGGGAAAAAATTGAAAGGTGGCTCCATCGATGGTAAGGGAGTTGCATATAAAAGTCGGTTTGAAAGTTAATTGAAAATTACTTGTCTAACATGTCTGTGACAGTGCTAAATTTTCTGACATAGGAGTTTGATCTTCATCAAAAGAAACGTCAGCATAGCTTCACGAGTTTGAAAATTTTGTTTTTGTTTTCTTATAAATATTAGCACTTGCATTTCAATAAGGTGCAAGGTTATCTATATACTCTGGTATTAGGTTATAAATATATATATATATATATATATTTTTTGAAGATGCAATCATGTGTTATAATATGTCATGTATCTTCAAGATTTATAGAAGAAAAGCAATAAGATGGTTAGATGTGTAGAATAGGTGTCACATTTTGAAAGAAAATTTGTAGCTTGAGCAAATAGCTAAAATGCATAATTATTTAAAAGGGAAATTAGATAGATTTTTAAGAACTAATTTTATTTTTTTAAAGTTTGATTAGTGTAACGATTTGTGAGTGTTTAGAGGAGTGTTTTGGAGAAGAGAAATTTACAACAATGAAACTAATGATATGTGGGAAATTGGAAGAGATTTGAGGTAAAGGATTGAGTGTTGCATACCTTTGATTCTTATATCTATAGAGTTGTTGCAATTGAGCTTCCTCTTTTATCCTTATAATTGTCTATGGATTGTTTTGCATTTTGGAGTATCTCTTGAACAAGAACATTGGATAAATGTGAGGATCATTTAATGACTTAACTCTGGATATGGTCATAAATGTTAGTCCCTTCCTTTCTACTTTTCCAATGTCAATCGTTGCTTTTTGTAATGTTAGGCCTTGGGATTTGTGTATGGTAATAGCCCAAGCCATTGTGAGTAGTATCTACCTTTGGTTGCCTAGTGATACAAGTATTATTGGTACACTTGTGGGGTCACGTTTGTTCCGCGGTGGCCCATTGTAGTTATCGGTCCTTGTTATAACATACATTGGAACATCTAGCGATTTGGATACAGGGGCATAAACGATTTCAACAACTTCACCAAGAGCTCCATTTACCAATCCTGCTTGTGTCCATATATTGCTTGTGAGC
The DNA here is from genome assembly GCF_030272615.1 of Cryptomeria japonica. Classification (NCBI taxonomy): domain Eukaryota; kingdom Viridiplantae; phylum Streptophyta; class Pinopsida; order Cupressales; family Cupressaceae; genus Cryptomeria; species Cryptomeria japonica. The sequence goes on along the minus strand of NC_081408.1, from coordinate 623,512,167 downwards.
ATGATGTGTTGCCCTTTACAAAGCATGGGGGCTTCACTGGTTAGGCAATATTATATCATGTGCATTCATATTGGGGGGTTTAATATCCTAAAAATGATTGTACAATATATGGTCTATCAGTGAAAATAGAGGGTTTTTTAATTCGGTCTATCGAAAAATGCAATATTTGGCGAAAATAGGGGGATTTTAACTCAGCGTATGTATTGGGAGGGGGTGACAAAAAAGGAGTTTAGGGCAATATTTTTTGAAAATAGGGTGATTCTTTAGTATGCCATGAACACACGTGCTATAATCTAGGTTCACTAAGTGAAGCCCCCGTGTTACAAAGAAAAACCTATATTTCAAGTTGTTCATCATTAGCTACATTATTTGCCCCGGTCCTAGTGCTTATCACAATACTAATTTTAATCAAATGGTTCATTTTTTTTAACATTCTTCTCTTGTGCAACCTAACTAAATCTCTAATAGAAAATAGGTGCATTGAATTGTCAAATTGTTCTTTTTCACTTGATGTAAGATGCTTCTTTTTCCATGTCATTAAAAATTGCCAATATTCTCATGTCGCTTCTACATCTTGTATGTTTTGCAACATTTGACAACATTGTCTTTGTTCTAGAGTCTCACCTTGTTGTCAAAATTTTGTTTGTAAGGAGACAACGATTATAAATTTGTCCCACAATATTTTTGCATTTGACTATGATGTATAAATAGGCCTATCCCTCATAGGTGGGAGTTGTGTGAGGTCACCAATTAGTAATTGCAGACACTCCACAAAAGAAGAGATGTTGTCCATGTGGGAAGGCCTCATCTAGTCTTGTGTCTATTTTTAGTAGTAACTTTGGCCCTATGAAGCTCATCTCATCAATCAGTGTCTATCTTATGTGTTTCATCTCTTCTTGAAATGTTGTTAATGCTTGTCCCTATAGTGGGCGCATTTCTTTGATAGAAATACAAAGTGTTGAATGTATGGTTGATGCATGTATGTTAAGTGCAACAACTCCTTTAAGAGCTATTGTTAGTAGCTGACCTTTTTGTTGTAGGCTCTTACTTGCAAGTGCTCTTTTTATGTTAGCAATAAACTAGGATTTCCCTATACTTTCTATTCCTTAAATGATCATGTGCAATGGTTTATCTAAGGGATGTTTGTTGTGGTCAGTAATAATTGTGACTACTAGTCTTCGCTTTGGTGCTAGTGTATAGTCTAGGACATCAAAGTTGCCTACAATGGTCTCTTCTTGGATGCATGCCTTCTTCATTTGTATGAATTGTGTGACGATTTTATGAAGTTCTTGGTGTATCGTAAGTTGATCACATTTGTTGTTGTTATCAAACTCTCACCTTCCAAGCATGTTGTGTTCATTTAGGCTAACATTGCTTGATGTCCACCCATTTGTGAAAATAATTTCCATTCGTTTAGTTTTGTTGTGTCCCTTGTGTTCATCTTAGTGTCGCTATCATCTTCTTCTTTAATTAAATTGCTTCCATTTCTATGGTAAGACTAACATGCTAGACATCATATTTGGTTGCACACATTTGCTTCCAATTTGCAGTTAGCGTACCCTTAGCAAGTCTTATGTCAATTTATTTGCTTGAAAAATGTTTGTACAATAGTAAGTTCTTACTCTAGTATAATGTTTCAAAGTGATCTAAGTCCTCCTTTGAGATGTTGTATAACTTTGGGAAAACATTGACAATTGCTTTTATCTCTCTCTCTTTCCATTTTCATCCTTTGCAATTTGCAAAATAAGAGTATGATATTGCAGATTCGAGCAATTGTATTGTTTCAAATTCTAGAGGTTGATTGATTTAGGAATGTAGGTAGCTAGATTGGAGTTGGCTTTCACTTGTTCTTCTTTTTATTCAATGGAACACATTTCGCCCAGCATTCAAAGATGTGAAAGGTTGATTACAAACAATGAGTGGCAATTTTTTAAGCATATGACATATTTCTTATTCTCCTATATCACACTCTACAACAACCTTTGTTATGAATTTATAATATGCTATGAGTGTCATATCATCTATTTTTTGAGTTATAGATATTCTTGTTTAAATATTAGTACAAGACTCATATGCTCTATTTGCTTTCGATGGATACTTGGCAATATATTTTAGTACAAGTTCTCATGAAACAATTGGCTGGCAATCTATGTTAGCTCTCCATATCAAAATCATTTATGGATTGTGTATCTTTAGCCTATCATCATTCCTTGTAGGTTCATATTGTTTCTTCCCATGATTGTCACATGATAAGGTAGATATAGTCTATTCTTTCCATGGAGCTTTCTATTTGCACTCTATTTTTTTCCCTTTTTGCATAAACATGCTCTCTCTCTACATTTTGTGTGCCTCTAGACATTGTTGATTAGCTCTTCGTATTCATGAGAGAAGTATGTAGTGAATATATCAGCTATAGCTCTAGCAAAGATCGATATATTGTGTTGCCTCTACAGGATGTAATGCAGGGGTTCCAAGCATTGGCGTACCTATCGAAGAATTTTCTTTCCTATTCAACCTCAATGTTATTCTACCAATCAAGCTTATCTGCATCTAATGCATTTTGGAGCTAGAGGAATCCATGTACATGTGGAGTTCCTTGATGTTGCCATTCATATCTATACCAATAATATTTTGCACTGAGAACTTTCTCAATGAATTCTTCATGAAATATTGTGAAGCATTGATGTAGGTATAATGATTTGGTGTGGGGTTGATTTATTACAATATCTAACTATTGTTTCTTTTTTTGCATTTCCACTCCCACGTCATTTGAGAGCAATCATTGTAGATCTGGCCACTTTGTGTTTGCTACACTTAATTTGTGAAAAAAAGAATGGGAGATCCTATTTGGTTGATCGGGTGATCGTGCGGATCTGTGTCGCACTTTAGGCTAACAATGCCTATTCCGGCCAAAAGGGTTCCAATCGGACCGATTTGGCTCGATTTGGCAGCCATGTTGCACTCACATGACAAGGGCTTTCTGGCTGGAAACGTTTCAGCTGGAACCATTATGGCTGGAACGGTTCCAGTCGGAAAGCCCTTGCCCTATATAAGAGCCAAAATCCGCCCAAGTCCCTCATTTTGCATTGAGCGGCTTGGAGTTGAGCAGGAGGGCACAAAAAATCATAGAGATCCAACTAGAAGCATTTTGGTGGTAAGTACCTTTTTTTTTTTTAATGTATTTATTTTAACATATTAATTTATATTGTTTTTTTTTAAATAGTTTTTCATACAAAATTAAATTTTTGATAGAAAATTAGTTTTATTTAATTTTTTAATTTATTTTTTTAATACATTCTATCATATTAGTTTAGAATATTAGAAAATAAATACACACATACATACAAATACCTACACAAACATACATATACATATATACAAGCCTACATACATAGGTACATATACATACACATACATACAAACATACACAAACATACAAACCTACCTACATACATACAAACATACACAAACATACAAACCTACCTACCTACATACATACATACATACATACATACATACATACATACATACATACATACAAAATAATTATATGTACACCTAGGACATACACATACATAAAAATACATACACATACATACCTAGGTCTACATACATACATACACACATACATGTACATACACATACATAAATACATATGTGCATACATACATAAATACACATAAAATAATTATATACGCCTTAGGACATACATACACCTCAGGACGTGCTAGTCGTGTGTGGTCCTTGGGGGTCACACACGTGTGTGACCCCTCAGGACCACACACGACCCCTGATAGCATGTCCTGAGGTGTATGTATGTATGTATGTATGTGTATGTATACATCTTAAGGAGTATAATTATTTTATATGACCCCTTAGGACAACTTAAGGCCCCGTACAACACATGTGTACCCCTTAGGACCTATTAGGACCACAAAAGACCAAATGGTGTCACAAGGGGTCTTAGGTGTTCCTAGGGGGTCACACATGTGTTAGAACACATGCATGACCCCTTAGGACCACTTAAGGCCCTTGCGACACATATGTACCCCTTAGGTCCTATTAGGACTACAAAAGACCAAATGGTGTCACAACGGGTCTTGTGTGGTCCTAAGGGGTCACGCATGTGTTACAACACATGCGTGACCCCTTAGGACCACTTAAGGCCCCTTGTTATACATGTGCACCCCTTCGAACCTATTAGGACCACAAAAGACCAAATGGTGTCGCAAGGGATCTTATGTGGTCCTAAGTTAGAACACAAGCGTGACCCCTTAGGACCTATTAGGACCACAAAAGACCAAATGGTGTCTCAAGAGGTCTTATGTGGTCCTAAGGGGTCATGCATGTGTTAGAACACACGTGTGACCCTTTACGACCACTTAAGGCCCCTTTCAACACGTGCAACCCTTAGGACCTATTAGGACCACAGAAGACCAAATGGTGTTGCAAGGGGTCTTATGTGGTCCTAAGGGGTCACACATGTGTTAGAACACATGCGTGACACCGTAGGACCACTTTAGGCCACTTGCGACACATGTACACCCCTTAGGACCTATTAGGACCGCAAAAGACCAAATGGTGTCGCAAGGGGTCATATGTGGTCCTAAGGGGTCACACATGTGTTAGAACACATGTGTGACCCCTTAGGACCACTTAAGGCCCCTTGCGACTCATGTGCACCCCTTAGGACCTATTAGGACCACAAAAGACCAAATGGTGTTGCAAGGGGTCATATGTGGTCCTAAGGGGTCACGCATGTGTTAGAACACATGTGTGACCGCTTAGGACCACTTAAGGCCCCTTGTGACATATGTGCACCCTTTAGGACCTATTAGGACCACAAAAGACCAAATGGTGTCGCAAGGGGTCATATGTGGTCCTAAGGGGTCACACATGTGTTAGAACACATACGTGACCCCTTATGACCACTTAAGGCCCCTTGCAACACATGTGCACCCCTTAGGACCTATTAGGACCACATAAGACCAAATGGTGTCGCAAGGGGTCATATGTGGTCCTAAGGGGACCCTTTAGGACCACTTAAGGCCCCTTGCGACACTGTGCACCCCTTAGGACCTGTTAGGACCACAAAAGACCAAATGTTGTTGCAAGGAGTCTTATATGGTCCTAAGGGCCCTTAGGACCACTTAAGGCCCCTGGCAACACATGTGCACCCCTTAGGACCTATTAGGACCACAAAAGACCAAATGTTGTCGCAAGGGGTCTTATGTGGTCCTAAGAGGTCACACATGTGTTAGAACACATGTGTGACCCCTTAGGACCACTTAAGGCCCCTTGCAACACATGTGCACCTGTTAGGACCTATTAGGATCACAAAAGACCAAATGTTGTCACAAGGTGTCTTATGTGGTCCTAAGGGGCCATGCAGGTGTTAGAACACATGCGTGACCCCTTAGGACCACTTAAGGCCCTTTGCGACACATGTGCACCCCTTAGGACCTATTAGGACCACAAAAGATCAAATGGTGTCACATGGGGTCATATGTGGTCCGAAGGGGTCATGCATGTGTTCTATGGTCTGAAGGGGTCATGCATGTGTTAGAACACATGCATGACCCCTTAGGACCACTTAGGTCCCCTTGCGACACATGTGCATGCCTTAGGACCTATTAGCACCACATAAGACCAAATGGTGTCGCAAGGGGTCTTATGTGGTCCTAAGGGGTCACGCATGTGTTCTACACATGCGTGACCCCATAGGACCACTTAAGGCCCCTTGCTACACATGTGCACCCCTTAGGACCTATTAGGACCACAAAAGACCAAATGGTGTCGCAAGGGGTCTTATGTGGTCCTAAGGGGTCATGCCTTAGGACCACTTAAGGCCCCTTGTGACACATATGAATTATAATTTATATCTATGCAGAAGGAGAAGATACAAGATGAAGAGTCATATGCAAGTTAATTTTGTACAAGAAAGCAAGCAGGCATTATCTTGAATGACATGGAAACAAACTCATCAACTACCCAGAAGAGAGCAATTGGAGAAAAGCAGAGGAAAGTGTTTAAGGGTGATAAATACATAGAGAGTATCCAATAAAAACAAACAATGTCTGGAGTGTGTGATGTGGTCTCTAATTTATGTCTGGACAGACTAACTGGTTTTGGAGTTCCGAGGAATCTTATTGAGCCACACTTGGAGGAAATCAATGTGTTCATGCAAGAGCCAACTTTTTTCTTTTATGAGAATGATGCTTTTGTACCAAAGGATATTTGGAAGACATTATCTGAAAATTTATATGGTGTGGAACCAAAGTTGGTGGACTCAAAGTACACTTTTCAACGTCTTAGAAGACCAAGAGGCTATATACGCAATCTCCCAATAGAAGGGAGATTTTGAAAGCACCATTCTCTAGTCTTCTGGAAGTTGAAAAGTACTTCAAGTCCACTAACTCTGGTTCCACACCATAGAAATATTTGGATATTGTCTTCCAAATATCCTTCAGTGCAAAAGCATCATTCTCATAATAGAAAAAAGGTGGCCCTTGCATGAATGATAGGTTCCACACGGTGAATGATAGGGTTTCCACAGTTGATGTGAAAACCGTGTTTCCTCATTATCAGGCCTTTGGTAGGGTGAAAGGCTATATGCCTACCAGGTGCATGGATGCACTAGTAGCACCATTTATCTATCCTAGATGGTTAGCCACTCATCATAGGTGGCCACAAAAGGATGAGTTGCCCCTTTATTTCTGCAAAAAATTGTTTGCAGAGTTTCATTTTTTGGATGATGTTGATTACACCAATTTTCTGAAACATGATGGACAAGGGAAGGGTAGATTTTTAGATAAGTTTAGACGACCAGGTGCACCCACACCCATTAATAAATGGGCATTGATTGGTCCAAACCTTGTGGTTCTTCCCAAGAGTGCGGACCTAGCACATGCTGCAGATAGTGTACTAGATGACACTCGACAGTCCATATTTTCCAGTATTGCTACTATAGCCACATAGGTGGATGAGATGACATCAGATTGGGTGGGTAGATATTTGTTGCACTCTCATACTAGCATTCATGATGCATCAGCAAGTGATGTTCGATATGCTTGAGTAGATATACCATCGCTGATGGATTTTGCACGCATGCATGACATAGATCCTTTATGAAAGATGAGTGCATGCTTATCTAGTGATCTCTTGGATGCATATCAGGTCATTGCTATGGAGCATGGGATCCCACTACAGGATGCCCCATCATTTGTTAGGTGTGCACTTGGTAGATTGGGTGCATCTAGCTGTGGTTGTGAGCATACAGATTCTCAGCCTACTACTATTGTACATCCTACTACCTCATCCCAGCATACAACAGTTGGTCAGGATACACCTCCTCCTCCTGTTTATACATCAGTTGATCGAGCCACAGTACCTGGTATTGGATTTTTGCAGATGTTCACTACCATGCTTATGGACCCAGATAGTGAGGGGGATCATGTTGTAGTGGGCTCCTTGCATGATTCTAACATCAATAGGATCGAACGAGCCTTACATGCTATAGGAGAGGTATGAATTATATAATATATAATTTACTACTTTTAATTTTAATATTTTATATAGCTACTTGATTGCACACATGAACTGCATAGATTAAATTAATTATATATATTGGATTGTATTTTTTGAACTATATAGGGTATCATGTTAGGGTCGATGTATGGAGATTTGGATGCTGCCACTGACCCAGTTGTTCATCAGGAGACATGAGTATATATAAAGTTTAAATTATTATTTTTTTGTTTTTAAGTTCTATTTAAATGGATATCTAGGTGTTTATTAAATAATTTCAAGCTATTTAAATTATATATATATCGAACAAAATGTGTGCATTATCTAGGATGAGTGAGCATTATGCAGGATGAGCCATTCATCCTGCAAATGTTCTAGAGTCCAGCATGCACGCGATGGAGGTGTTAGAGACCCTGAGGTATGTTTATCTACAACCACGTTTACGTGTACATGTTCAAGTAGATTAGATTTAAATAATAATGAATTTTTAAATAATGTACATGTTCAAGTTCATGTGTAATTTATATTGCAGATGCAGGGGGCGATGTTTGAGGATTTGCACATTGCCACCAACCCTATTCATCATGAGACACAGGTACATACATTATAACTTTAAATTAATTGAATCTTAAATAATTAAGTTCTATTTTTAAAGGGTTAGTTTGCAAGTTATAAATATATGTGTACACATGTATATCTAACAAAATTTCAACATTGCAGGATGCACTACTATCACGCAGGTTGAGCTCCTCATCACATAGATGTCCTAGAATCCTGCATGCACATGGTGGTGATGTTAGAGACTCTTCAAACCTGTATGTGTGTGTATGTGTTAGATAGATCTACACTTCATAGACATATATGTGTATGTGTTACATAGATCTACATTTCATACTACTTTGCACATTTATATATAGATAGATTACGTTTTTGAAAGTTAAGTGTTTAAATGATAGAATCTCTAAGTCATTTGAATTTAGTTAAGTGTTCTAGTTAATTGTACATGTGTATGTGAAAGTTAAGTGTTTATGTCTATTTTAGGTGTTTAGTGTTAAACAAATTTAGTCATTAAAATTTAATTTAGCTGTTCATTTTAGTTAAGTGTTTATGTACATGTTTAATGAACTTATATCCATGATGCAAATATCCCCTTAAATCCCCTTAAGACCACTTAAAACACCTTAGGAAAACATAATTAGATGAATCCAAACAACATAATTAAATGAAACAATATATGTGTAAATATAAATGAAATGAATGTACATAGATGATTAAAACGAATCCATGCATGTGTAAAAATATAAAAGAATCAATGACGCAAATATCCCCTTAAATCCCCTTAAGACCACTTAAGATGAATCCAAACAACATAATTAAATGAAATAATATATGTGTAAATATAAATGAAATGAATGTACATAGATGAATAAAACGAATCCATGCATGTGTAAAAATATAAAAGAATCAATGATGCAAATATCCCCTTAAATCCCCTTAAGACCACTTAAAACACCTTAGGACAACATAATTAGATGAATATAAACAACATTATTAAATGAAATAATATATGTGTAAATATAAATGAAATGAATGTACATAGATGAATAAAATGAATCCATGCATGTGTAAAAATATAAAAGAATCAATGACGCAAATATCCCCTTAAATCCCCTTAAGACCACTTAAAACACCTTAGGATAACATAATTAGATGAATACAAACAACATAATTAAAATGAAACAATATATGTGTAAATATAAATGAAATGAATGTACATAGATGAATAAAACGAATCCATGCATGTGTAAAAATATAAAAGAATCAATAATGCAAATATCCCCTTAAATGCCCTTAAGACCACTTAAAACACCTTAAGACAACATAATTAGTTGCTCATTTTAGTGAAACTATATATACATGCGTAAATATATATACAACACAATTAAATAAAACTATACATGTGTAAATCAAAATTAAATGAATACATAGATGAATAAAACATGTAAAATCAACGTATAAAACGTAAAATAAATGCATCAACAAAACTAAATTTACACAAGTTATCCAAATTTCTACACATGTCTAGAAATATCTAAATATATATATATAAGTTTATCAAAATAAGACCTATCTAATATAATTTACTTGTTCAAACATGACAAGTGAACTTAAAGCTCGTGGTACATATAATCTAGATCCTCCCTATCTTTTATAATTTCTAAAAAGATTTCATGATCTTCAATAGGAAACCTCCACTTTTGGTTGCCACATCCCCTTTTTGGCAATGTCTCCAACTGCAATCTTGTTGCTATTACTAAGTGAATGTAGTGTAGAATTTTTTGGCCAGGCATATAATCAATGAATGTTACACCATTTGTATCTATCTTTATTTGTTGATAATAGGTGCCTTCAACAACAACAAAACCAGTGGGATATTGTTTCCCATCATCATCACTGACTGATTCCAATAACTCGCATTTTGGCTGTGTGCATCTCAGTAGATAATAATCTACACTTTCAATATTGTCAGGATCAACAATCACTGCAAAAATATCACCTGTGAAAATAGACCGTGCATGCATATATATATAACAAGCAATATTAGTTCATTACACATTTTTAAATTAATTTTGAACAATATTAAATTAATGAAGAGTTTTAAAATTTGTACATGTGCATATATGTAATTTACAAAATATGCATGCACGCACCTGTAACAACTAAATCAGAAACACGTTCATAATCAGTTGAATATAGAGGATCACAAATATCAATAATGTCACTATCTTTGTAAGGAGGCATTGTGTAAAATTCTTTCATATCCCATTGCAAAACATATCCATTAGCAATATTTTGACAATGAGTATCTCTGTTGTTCGCAATGCAATCAACACAAAAGCATGATTTTCCTCTTGCAAAAATAACATGAGGCTTGCTAAATCCCATAGTCATGACTTGATGAAAACTTCTAATACCATTAATTGATTGACAATTATAAGGATTTGATTGATCAATATTTGATAATACAAAAATTATTTAGTCAATTTTTAATTTTAGTCAATTTTAGTTCATTTCACACACACACACACACAGACACACACATATACACACAAATTTTTAAAATAATTCAAGAACACCAAGAATGTTTAACAAAATATATATATACCTTTAACTTCCCAAAAATAATGCTTGTTGTAAGTTGTATCACGACCAACAAAATGAAATCTATGAAGATAATTTACCTGCAATTTCAAGTTGGTGAAGTGCATGCTTCACACATGCTCCTACTCCATCATGCTCTCCTTTTCCATGTCCACTCTCAAAGAAGTTCCACAAAAAATTTATGCTACGTTGAGCATGTTGTAGGGATAACCAGTTAAAAGCTTTTGTAGATTTAAATTGCCCTGACATGAATAACATATATATTATATATATATATATATATATATATATATATATATATATATATATATATATTTAAGCTTTTGACTTGTTATATACAATCAAATCATATATATAATTAAAAAAAACAAACTTAAATAATCAATTTCAAATATAATGTACTTACCGACACATCCATCTGACTAAATCCAATGTTGTGTACATTCTATCCCATGATCTTTAATATCTTCAAAAAACATTCCAAAACAATGTGCTACATAGCTCCTATCATGACACGTATCATCACTGATATAGAAATGGACCTCCTTGATGATAATGCGTTCATTTTCAATACTCTTTATACCATCCACATGAAATTGTGCATGTTTATAGCAATCTTGTACAAATATTGCAACTTGATTAGAATGATAATATTGACTTTGAATTTATGTGTGAGGACTAAAATGTATAGTTCTCGGAGAAATCTACAATTGAAAGAATACAACCTGGTGGAAAACAATTCTTTGAATCATGAAACTATTTAGCTTGCCATCTTGCACCATGACAATGCTGGATATGTGGATATATCATATTACGAAATCTATCTATAAACTGAAAGTAGGGCAATTCACTCTCTTTCAACATAATTTTTTTGGATTCAGTTCCTGACTTACTTTGGTATGTCTCATATTCAAATATCTTCCATATAACTAGTGCATGAACATCAATATTCTCAGTTTGCAACACAAAATTACTCAAAAATCCACAATCATTGCATTCACATTTTATACATTGTATTTTGAACTCATCTGAATCTTCTAATTTATCACATCAAATAGTCTTCACAAACTGTGGTGTACTTGTAGGAAAGATTAGATTTGGATTAATTGTTGCCATGAACTTCTTATATGATTGCAAGTGTAGATGAAATTCAACATGATTTCGACAACAAGAAGTTTCACATACCTTATTTATGCATACAAAGCAAGGGTGAAATCTCTCAAACATCCTTTGGAAAATCTTTACATCTGAAATTCTTGCTTGAATGCTTCAAACAATTCACTTTGTGTTGTATCTAAGAAATATTTTGGATGTGTAATCTTTTTAACATCTTCATCTATCATTTGTATAGTATCCCTTCCATTGGAAGAAACACGAGATTGGTTGGTCCAATAATCAATGACCTGTCTTTTTACATCTTCAGAAATTTTGTCTTTTCTAGGAACCTTATAGATATTTACCCAATTCTTTTTTATTTTTTCATCCAACATATTTCTCTTCCTAATGTACCTTTGAACAGTTCTTCTAGATACATGCATTAATTGAGAAATTGCAATAACTTTTTTTCTACGAGTCAATTCCTTACTAGTAATCATAGTCATCAATGCTCTACGTGCAACACTTAAATCAGCACCTCGACTTGTGTTCTCAATACAATTCAATGCTTCTTGTAAATTTTCAATTATAGTTTCTTTTACTAATGTATCAGGAGAACTTTTCTTATTACCAACACCCAACAACTCCAAAACAGGTTTCATTTCCCTTTTCCTAAATAGCTTAGTAAATAATTGTGCTCTTTCAAATAAGGGTATGTGCAGGATCATGGTGTGCCAAAACAGGCCCTTAAGTGGCAATGAAATTTCAAAAAATCAGAGTTATGCAACTTGACATGAAAAATTGAATAAGTTATGAACATTATTTTTAAAATATGTAAGAAGAGAATCTATAGAAAATTGAATTTAGTTTCTAAGCTACTAGTTTTTTTTTGAAAAAAAAAATCCTATTTGATGAAAATTTCAAATTTCAATGCAGTGGTACAAACATTTTAGGAAAAAGATAAAAAGTAGGTGTATGTCTGACCACCCTAATCACAATCAAATCATAATATTTTTTTATAGGATTTATAATATAAGTATTAGACTCATGTCTAGATGTGACACATATTTTTTTATAATTTTTTATAAAGTAAATAATTATTTATGAATTTTTAATTATAGCTTTTCAGAAATTCAAAAACTCCTACGTCTGACCACCTTAACTTGGTCAAAACCTTATGAAATTCAATTTTTTTTAATTTTTCCCTATAGTAGACGAAGCATAGGATGTGACGCATGTCTTAGATTCAAAAAATGTTATGCGGTTTGAAAGTTATGAGTATTTTTCAATCAGTCTATCAATCAGGACTTTTGTCAAAATTCAATTAGAAAATAAATAATTATTATTTATTAAAGTCAAAAAAAGACAAGCCTTATATTGTTTGAAAGTTGAGAACGTCCTTAAAAAACCTTTTTCATTTTATCAATTTTGGCTATAAAAAAAGTCGTCAGCCACTAGTGTAAAGTCTGGAAAATCAAGGAATACTGAAAAACACATTTTTTCAGTTGACTTTCCAGGCTTGTCACTTCCAAGCCAAATCCCAAAGCAAACCCAAACCAAATATGGAGAGAAAATTTTATGTTTTTAAATCGGATATCTAATTTTTGAGAAAATAAAAAAAAATATTTTAGTAAATTGGGCATAACTTTTGCGTTTTATATCAAAATTTTAATTTTTTGTAGGCGTTGGAAAGGTAATTAAGAGCTCTATGATATGGAATAGGTATATTTTCAATTATTTGTTTTAAAAAATAATTATAATTCATTTAAATTCATCCTTCATTTTTAAAACATAAAAAACTCATGACTTTTTCATATGATTTCCCTATTGCATGAATTCTTGTAACAATCATCTCAAAATAAACTAAATAAGTAATTAATTAATAATAGAAAATTTATGAATTTTATTGAGTTCAATAAATTTTGATTAACCATGTTATCTATGTTTGTTCCTCTCTCCACCTCTCTCTCCTAAACCTATCACTCCACCTATTTGTTTCTTCATCCCTCTCTTTTGTCCATATTTATACATCTCTCTCTAGACCTATATCTCTAACTATCAATGAATACCTCATTAAATCTCTCAATCTCTACAAGGTGCTTATATTTCTACCTCTTCATAATTTCCTCCTCTATGTCACTCTCTCTTCCCTAAGATCTAGACTAGTCTCTCTGCATTTCCTTCTCATCTCTAGCAACAAAATTTAGAGGGGACAAGGAGAGGCGTAGGGAAGTATCAAAAAAATGAGAGGGGGAGAGAGGTGAGAAGGAGAGATTAATTGGGGGGAAGAGAGAGTGTGAGAGAGAGAGCTATAGGTAATTAGGTGGAAGGCGAAGAGAGAGAGGGAGGGGGTGATTGGGGTGAAGAGAGAATGAGAGGGAGAGTTTGATATTATTAGGGGGTAGGAGGAGAGGGGGAGAGGGGAAAGTATCAACAAAGAGAGAAGAGAGATGGGGACAGAGATGAAGAGAGACATAGAGAGTAATTAAGGGGTGGGTAGAGGGGGAGAGGGAAGTATCTATAAACCCATAGGAGGAGAGAGGTGATCGAGGGTAATTGAGGAAAAGAAATAATGTGAGAGAGAATATGATGTCCTAAAGGGTCATATGGTGTCTCATGAACCGTTAGGACACCATATGATGTTGTTATAAGTCTTATGGTGTCCTAAGGGGTCATATGGTGTTCTATGAGACTTTAGGACACCATATGGTGTCATTAGGGGTTGTATGGTGTGTTAAGGGGTCATATGGTATCCTATGACCCCTTAGGACACCACATGACCCCTTAGGTATTGTTAGGAGTCATATTATGTCCGAACAGGTCATATGGTGTCGTTGGGGGTTGTATGGTGTGCTAAGGGGTCATATTGTGTCCTAAGGGATCACAAGACATTGTATGACCCCTTAGACACCATATGATCCATTAGGCTTTGTTAGGGCTCATACTATGTCCTAAGAGGTCATATGGTGTCCCATGACCCTTTAGGAAACCATATGACCCCTTAGGACATCATATGGTGTCATTATGGGTCTTATGGTGTCCTAAGGGGTCATATGGTGTTCTATAACCCCTTAGGACACCATTTGACCCCTTAGGACATTATATGACCCCTTAGGATACCATACGATACCTTGGGACACCATATGGTGTCGCAAGTAGTCGTATGGTGTCCTAAGGGGTCATATGGTGTCCTATGAACCCTTAGGACACTATATGACCCATTAGATGTCATCAGGGGTCTTATTGTGTCCTAATGAGTCATATGGTGTCGTATGACCCATTAGGACACCATATTCTTGGAGACTATATGGTGCTATGGATCGTATGGTGTCCTATGACACCTTAGGACACAATATGACCCCTTAGGATACCATTTGGTGTTGTTATGTGTCATATGGTGTCCTATGACCCCTTAGGTGTCATTAGGGTTTATTTTATGTCCTAAGGGGTTGTATTGTATCCTAAGGGGTCATACGGTGTCCTATGACCCCTTAGGACACTATATGACGTCGTTAGGGGTCATATTGTGTCCTAAGGGGTCATATTGTGTCTTATGAGCCCTTAGGACACCACATGGTGTCGTTATGGGTCGTATGGTGTTCTAAGGGGTCATATGGTATTATATGACCCCTTAGGATACCATTTTTTGTTGTTATGGGCCGTATGGTCTCCTAAGGGGTCATATGGTGTCTTATGACCCCTTAGGACACCATATGGTTTTATTATGCGTCATATGGTTTCCTAAGGGGTCATATGGTGTTCTATGACCACTTAGGACACCATATGGTGTCATTAAGGGTCGTATGGTGTGCTAAGGGGTCATATGGTGTCCTATGACCCTTTATAACACCATATGACCCCTTAGGTATCGTTAGGCATCATTTTGTGTCGTTAGGGGTCATATGATATCCTATGACCCCTTAGGACACAATATGACCCCTTAAGTGTTGTTAGGGGTCATATTGTGTCCTAACAGGTCATACAGTGTCCTATGACCCCTTAGGACTCCATTTGGTGTCATTTGGGATTGTATGGTGTGCTAAGGGGTCACATTGTGTCCTAAAGATTCCTAGGACATAATATAACCTCTCAGGACACCATATGACCCCTTAGATATCGTTAGGGGTCATATTGTGTCATAAGGGGTCATATGGTGTCTCATGACACCATATGACCCCGTAGGACACCATATCGTGTCGTTATGGGTCTTCTTGTGTTCTAAGGGGTCATATGGTGTTCTAAGGGGTCATATGGTTTTATATGACCCCTTAATATACCATATGACGCTTTAGGACACCATATGGTGTCGTAAAGGGTCATATGGTGTTCTATGGGGTCATATGGTTTTGTATGACCCCTTAGGACACTATATAATGTCATTAGGGGTCACATTATGTCCTAAGGGGTCATATTGTGTCTTATGACCCCTTAGGACACCACATGGTGTCATTATGGGTCATATGGTGTTCTAAGGGGTCTAAGACATCATATTATGTTGTTATGGGTCGTATGGTCTCCTAAGGAGTCATATAGTGTCCTATGACCCCTTAGGACACCATATGGTGTCATTATGCATCGTATGGTGTCCTAAGGGGTCATATGGTGTTATATGACCCCTTAGGACATAATATGATCCCTTACGACACCATATGGTGTCGTTAGGGGTCGTATGGAGTGCTAAGGGGTCATATGGTGTTCTATGACCCCTTAGCACACAATATGACCCCTTAGTACACCATACAATGTCCTTAGGGGTCATACGGTGCCCTATGACCCCTTAGAACACTATATGACATTGCTAGGGGTCATATTATATCCTAAGGGGTCATATTGTGTCTTATGACCCCTTAGGACACCACATGGTGTCGTTATGGGTCGTATGGTGTTCTAAGGGGTCATATGGTATTCTATGACCCCTTAAGACACCATTTTTATGTTGTTATGGGTCGTATGGTCTCCTAAGGGGTCATATGGTGTCCTATGACCCCTTAGGACACCATATGGTTTCATTATGCATTGTATGGTTTCCTAAGGGGTCATATGGTGTTCTATGACCCCTTAGAACACCATATGGTGTCATTAAGGGTCGTATGGTGTGCTAAAGGGTCATATGGTATTCTATGACCCTTTATAACACCATATGACCCCTTAGGTATCGTTAGGCGTCATTTTGTGTTGTTAGGGGTCATATGATGTCTTATGACCCCTTAGGACACAATATGACCCCTTAGGTGTTGTTAGGGGTCATATTGTGTCCTAAAGATTCCTAGGACATAATATAACCTCTCAGGACACCATATGACCCCTTAGATATCGTTAGGGGTCATATTGTGTCCTAAGGGGTCATATGGTGTCTCATGACACCATATGTCCCCTTAGGACACCATATTGTGTCGTTATGGGTTTTATTGTGTTCTAAGGGGTCATATGGTTTTATATGACCCATTAGGATACCATATGAAGCTTTAGGACACCATATGGTGTCGTAAAGGGTTGTATGGTGTTCTAAGGGGTCATATGGTGTTCTATGGGGTCATATGGTTTTGTAAGACCCCTTAGGACACTATATAACGTCGTTAGGGGTCATATTATGTCCTAAGGGGTCATATTGTGTGTTATGACCCCTTAGGACACCACATGGTGTCGTTATGGGTTGTATGGTGTTCTAAGGGGTCATATGGTGTTCTATGACCCTCTAGGACATCATATTGTGTTGTTATGGGTCGTATGGTCTCCTAAGGAGTCATATAGTGTCTTATGACCCCTTAGGACACCATATGACCCCTTAGGACACCATATGGTGTCATTATGCATCATATGGTGTCCTAAGGGATCATATGGTGTTATATGAGCCCTTAGGACACCATATGGTGTCATTAGGGGTAGTATGGAGTACTAAGGGGTCATATGGTGTCCTATGACCCCTTAGCACACAACATGACCCCTTAGTACACCATGCAGTGTCCTTAGGGGTCATATGGTGTCCTATGACCCCTTAGGACATAATATGACCCCTTAGGTGTTGTTAGGGGTCATATTATGTCCTAACGAGTTATATGGTGTCATACAACCCCTTAGGATACCATATGGTGTCATTAGGGGTTGTATGGTGTACTAAGGGGTCATATTTTGTTCTAAAGGTTCCTAGGACATCATATAACCCCTTAGGACACCATATGACCCCTTAGGTATCGTTAGGGGTCATATTGTGTCCTAAGGAGTCATATGGTGTCTCATGACACCATATGACCCCTTAGGACACCATATCATGTGGTTATGGGTCTTCTTGTATTCTAAGGGGTCATATGGTGTTACCTGACCCATTAGGGTACCATATGACCCCTTAGGAAACCATATGGTGTTGTAAAGGGTGGCATGGTGTCGCAAGGGGTTGTATCGTGTCCTAAGGGGTCATATGGTGTCCTATGAACCCTTAGGACACTATATGATGTTGTTAGGGGTCATATTATGTCCTAAGGGGTAATATTATGTTGTATGACCCCTTAAGACACCACATTGTGTCATTATGGGTTGTATGGTGTTCTAAGGGGTCATATGGTGTTCTATTATGCTCTAAGACACCATATTATGTTGTTATGGGTTGTATAGTCCTCTAAGAGGCCATATGGTGTCCTATGACACCTGAGGACACCATATAGTGTCATTATGCATCGTATGGTGTCCTAAGGGGTCATATGGTGTTCTATGACCCCTTAGGACACCATATCACTCCTTAGGACACCATATGGTGTCATTAGGGGTCATATGGTGTGTTAAGGGGTGAAATGGTGTCCTATGACCCCTTAGGTATTGTTAGGTGCCATTTTGTGTCGTTAGGGGTCATATGGTGTCCTATGACCCCTTAGGACACAATATGACCCCTTAAGGCACCATATAGTGTTGTTAGGGGTCATATAGTGTCATATGACCCCTTACGACACAATATGACCCCTTAGGTGTTGTTAGGGGTCATATTGTGTCCTAATGGGTCATATGGTGTCCTATGACCCCTTAGGACACCATATTGTGTCATTAGGGGTTGTATAGTGTGCTAAGGGGTCATATTGTGTCCTAAAGGTTCCTAGGACATCATATAACCCCTTAGGACACTATATGACCCCTTCAGTATCGTTAGGGGTCATATTATGTCCTAAGGGGTCATATGGTGTCTCCTGACACCATATGACCCCTTAGGAGACCATATCATGTTGTTATGGGTCTTCTTGTGCTATAAGGGGTCATATGGTGTTATATGAGCCCTTAGGATACGATATGACCCCTTAGGTGTTGTTAGGGGTCATATTGTGTCCTAACGGGTTATATGGTGCCCAATGACCCCTTAAGACACCATATGGTGTCATTAGGGGTTGTATGGTGTGCTAAGGGGTCATATTGTGTCCTAAAGGTTCCTAGGACATCATATAACCCCTTAGGACACCATATGACCCCTTAGGTATCATTAGGGGTCATATGGTGTCTCATGACACCATATGACCCCTTAGGACACCATATCGTGTCATTATGGGTCTTCTAGTGTTCTAAGGGGTCATATGGTGTTATATGACCCCTTAGGACACCATATGGTGTCGTAAAGGGTGGTATGATGTCATATGGTATCATACGGGGTCATATGGTGTCCTATGACCCATTGGGACACTATATGATATAGTTAGGGGTCACATTATGTCATAAGGGGTAATATTGTGTCTTATGACTCCTTAAGACACTAGATGGCATCGTTATGGGTCGTATGGTGTTCTAAGGGGTCATATGGTGTTCTATGACCCTATAGGACACCATATTATGTTGTTATGGGGCATATGGTCTCCTAAGGGGTCATATGGTGTGCTATGACCCCTTAGGACACCATATAGTATCAGTACGCATTGTATGGTCTCCTAAGGGGTCATATGGTGTTCTATGACCCCTTAGGACACCATATGGTGTCATTAGGGGTTGTATGGTGTGCTAAGGGGTCATATGGTGTCCTATGACCCCTTAGAACACCATATGACCCTTTAGGTATCGTTAGGTGTCATTTTGTGTTGTTACATGTCATATGGTCTCCTATGAACCCTTAGAACACAATATGACCCCTTAAGACACCATATAGTGTCGCTAGGGGTCATATGGTGTCCTATGACCCCTTAGGTGTTGTTAGGGGTCATATTGTGTCCTAACGGGTCATATGGTGTCCTACTACCCCTTAGGACACCATATGGTGTCATTAGGGGTTGTATGGTGTGCTAAGGGGTCATGTTATGTCCTAAAGGTTCCTAGGACATCATATAACCCCTTAGGACACCATATGACCCATAAGGACACCATATCATGTCGTTATGGGTCTTCTTGTGTTATAAGGGGTCATATGGTGTTATATGACCCCTTAGGACACCATATGATGTCGTAAGGGATCATATGGTGTTATAAGGGGTCATATCGTGTCCTATGACCCCTTATGACACTATATGACCCCTTAGGTGTCGTCATGGGTCGTATTGTGTCCTAGTTGGTCATATGACATTCTTTGACCCCTGAAGACACCATATGACCCCTTGGGACACTATATGGTGCTATGGGTTGTATGGTGTCCTAAGGGGTCATATGGTGTCCTATGACCCCTTAGGACACCATATGACCCTTTAGGATGCCACATTGTGTCATTAGAGGTTGTATGGTGTCCTAAGGGGTCATTTGGTGTCTTATGACTCCTTAGGACACCATATGGTGTCATTAGGGGTCTTATTGTGTCTTAAGGGGTCATATGGTGTTTTATGACCCCTTATGACACCATATGACCCCTTAGAAGACCCTATGGTGTCGTTAGGGGTCATGTTGTGTCCTAAGGGGTCATATGATGTTCTATGACCCCTTAGGACACGATATAACCCCTTAGGAGACCATATATACTAATTTTCAAATAAGGAGAGATATAAGGGTGAAGAGAGATGAAGAACTAAAGAGAGGGAAAAGAACTAAAGGACAAGGACATAAATAGAGATATAGATATTAAGGAGTATGAAGTGAGGGGGAGAAAAACTAAAGGACAAGGATGGGAGAAAGAGGTAGACATATCTATATATTGAAAAGGAGAGAGGAAGATAGAGATAAAAAATGAAGATAAAGGGAGAGGGAGGTGAATAGATATAGAGAAAGAGAGAGGTAAAGACAAAGATAAATATATGACGAGACGAAGAAAAATGGATAGATAGGGGTAAAGAGAGAGATAAAAAAAAGGAAGAGATAGAGAGATATAAAGGAAGAGAAATATTGATAGATAGAGATATATAGATAGTGCAAGAGAGTGAGAAAGAGAGATAGAGATTATAGATAGGGATAGATAGAGAGGGAGAGAGAAAAAGAGGAAGATATAGAGATATATAAAGGCACTATAGAGAAGGATGTGGGGAGAGAGAAAAAGATATATAAAGATGGAGTAAATAAAGAGATAAAAGTAGAGAAAGGGAAAGATACTTCAAGAGGGCGATAGAGGAAGAGACAGAGAAGTAGATTAATCATGTATAGAGGAATATATATAAAGATAGAGGAACATATAAAAAGAGAGATTCATAGGGAAAGAGATGGAGATGTGAAGATGGAGATAGAGATAGATATGGATAGAATGTGATAGAGAGAGTAAGACAAATGGAGGGAGAGATGGAGTGAATAAGTGAGATTTAGAGATAATAAGATATAAATATACATGAAGATAGATCTATAGGGATATAGAGAGAGGGGGGACAAGATAGGGAGAGAAAGGAGGTGATAGAGACAAGTAATATATAAGTATAGGTAGGATAAGGTAAAGGAGGGAGATAAATAGAGAGAAGAGAGATTATTAGAGAGAAATATAGAAATAAGGAGTGACAATGATAGAGTGGGAGAGGGCGAGATATGAGTAGAAAGATGGAGATATATGCAGAGATGCATGTAACTTGGGAATTTATTTATCTACATGGAATGAGAAAATAAGTGACATAAGTAGAGAAGAAAGAGATATATAAAATATATTATATAAGTATAAAAGGACAAGTGATAGATAAAGGAGGTGATAGGAAAAAAAATGAGACTTTGTATG
This sequence comes from Cryptomeria japonica, assembly GCF_030272615.1. Taxonomy (NCBI): domain Eukaryota; kingdom Viridiplantae; phylum Streptophyta; class Pinopsida; order Cupressales; family Cupressaceae; genus Cryptomeria; species Cryptomeria japonica. Next base: position 623,490,305 of record NC_081408.1, on the reverse strand, counting down.
CAAAATTTGTGAGTATTTAAAGTTTTAAAATTAAAGGACTAACTTAAAATGATTACAATTAATTTTTGGTCTATAATATCATCAAACTACCTCATCCACTTGATAGGTCTATGAATTACCTTTCCAACGCTTGTAAAAAATCAAAATTTCGATAAGAAATGCAAAAGTTATGCCCATTTTACTAAACTATATTTTTTATGTTGATAAAATCAGATATCCGATTTGAAAAATATGATATCACAATAGTGACATCATAAATTGGATATCTGATTTAGTTTGATATTACCAAACCAAATTCAAATTTTGCCCGACCTAAACAAAAAGTCAAAGCGGATTTTGGCGTGTTTGGAAAGGTTGAAAACACATTTTTTTCTCCATTGCCACTTTTTGGCCCCCCTTGATCTTGCACATACCCATAATCATCCCACAAATTCTTACAATGCAATTTTAATGTGCTTTCAGGTATCATATCTTTAGATGTAATTTCATTGAAAAGACTATCTTCATCCATTTCCATCAAATTTTCCATACCAAAAAAAAAAATTCATCTCGTACCTGAGTAGATGTTTCTTGAACATCATCAGGTTGATCTTGAACAACAATGGATTGTTGTTAACTACATTTTGTATGGCCTTTCATCTTATTGTCCCTTTTATGAGCATACAACCTTGATCTAGCTCTCTTATTCCCCATTGCAAAAAATATTTAGATCTTCAAAATTTTGTGCTTTGAACCTAAAAACAACACATGCAAATATACAAATCTTCAAAATTTAGTGCTTTGAACTAAAAAGGTTATATATCTAATAAATTTTCCTTTGTTCTTAACAAAAAAAATGTAATTAGTGAAATGTATAAATAATTTTGCATTCTTAAACTTAACATGTCTAAATTTCATCCATTTAGATCATTTGACTTGAAGCCCAATTTTTATAATTTAGAAAATGAAAAAAAAAGGCTCAAGAAATTTAGGAGCATTGATAAAAATTAAGAAATTAAGTATACTTCAATTAGATACATTTGACTATATGCAATGCACATATGAACGTGATTTAATAACATTAATTTCTTGAAATCACTTAGCTAATATATAGAGAATTTGAGTCAAGTATTAGGAAATAAAATATAATATAATTCAATACTAAATAGTGTTGGATATATGGCCAAGTAATGGTTATCATCATATCGCAGTGACTAAAGAATATGGTTAATCCAAAAAATATTTAATTTCCAAAAAAACATCTAATATTGTAAATTAAGCATGATTGAAAAAATAATTTAAAATAACATACTTGGAAAGGGTAGACGCATTCCGAAAAAAAATTCAAAATCATCGCCCCTTTACAAAATCAGAAATATTCACCCCTTTATAATCTTCCTACTTGCTCCAAAATGCTACTTTATTTGAAAAAAAAAAGGATTTTTTGTAAAAAGTAACTCTTATTATTTTTGCACTTGATTGATTTGGTTCTTTTAATGGGAAAAATAATTCTTTTTTATATGTGGTTAAAGCGACTAGTCGCTTGTACGACTGGTCGCGTCCGCCCTCACAGTTTCGGTCGAAACCCTTTTAGTCAGAACTCTTCTGGCGGGAACGTTTATGGCTGGAATGACTTATGTGGACTGCCAAGTGGCAACCACATCAACAAAAATGATGATTTTCTCAAACTTGTCACTTCTGCAACAAAATTCAATAGGTAAATTAAACTTATTAAAAAAATTTAAAATACCCTTTTTTAGAGATCGAGGTCACGATTCCACTCTTATTATTTTTTTAATGTTTTGATTACATTTAATATATTAAAAATTAAAAATACTACAACTAGGTATTCTTTTGTTCAATATGAGGTTGGTTTGAAAAACAAAAAAAATATTGAATCACTTCAAAAAAAATTGAAAACAATATGGTTCACTAGAAGAGAGAGTCTTCTCCAAAAGGGTATTTTTATTTTTTGGATTATCATAAATTGAATAGACAAATTGTGGTGGGGGACAAAAACTATCAAATTCTAGTGTATTCGACTTCCAAATGCTATTACAAAGAAAATATACATAAAAAAAAAATTATTTATTTTTCATGCGCTATATAAATATGTGATCTATAACTGATATCAAAATGAGAACATAAAAAAGTTGATTTGCATTTACTTTTGAGGTGGGAACCAAACCCCCAGTTTTTCAGCATTTTTCAGCAATTAAAAAATGGACTTTAAAGCTAAAAAAAACATATAAATTATTGAAATTTTTTTTTCAAAAAATAGTAGACTTAAACTTCAACAAATTTTACGCATTTCATCAATTTACATTATCTTCAAATTCAAAATGCAAATTACACTTTTATGGTGACAAAATTGAATAGTTATTGTTGTGTTAGCCTTTTCCTTTGTAAAAGTGTGACACAAGTTTGTACTTTTACCCAATCATATTAGTTATTTCACACTAACACTTGTTCCAATATGGTCTTGAACCCTACATCATAGATCCAAAATGCATGATCTCTTTAGCTAACTATGTGTTAAGGAGATTTTTCAACTCTACATAAAGGTTTTCAATAGTGGTCTTCTCAGTTAAAATATTAAAGAGAATGATGTTGGATAATGAATAGAAGATCATGGCTCTTTCTTTCTTGTATAATTTCTTCCACTCCTCATCAGTCATGGAATTCAACTTATTAGCTTTCCCCTTCAAAATGATTGAGACATCTTGTTTAGTGAGCAATCAATCCATTTGCACCTTCCAAAATCTAAAGTTTTGCCTTGAGAATTTCTCTATTCTCCATTTTTATAATTCGTCCATTTTTTTGGAATTTATTCACCAATTTTCAAGTGGCTTCAACACTAAGATTTGATACCAACCATTAACTATGAATTGATAACTAATTGAAATGCAAAATAAAAAATAAACATAAGACATACCATCAAAGACAAACACCAAATTTATAGCAGTTCACCATAAAAGCTACATTCATTTATGAAGTAGGGAAAATCTCTTTACTAATCTCTTATTTTTACAATAAAGTCAACAATAGTTTTCTCCATATATAAATAGACATAATTGCATTATCCAAAATATGAATGGGCAAGAGACAATTGGAGGGAAAGACAAAATGACCATTGGACTTCATATATCCAACATGAATTGTGTTGTTGGAATATTTCGTAGTTTATTAAGACTTTAGAGAATTGAGTTGCATCACTTTTCTTGGCCTATCCATTTTTCATGGAAACTAATGAAAGAGTTTGTTAATGTTATGCATCTTTAATGATATTATTACTGACCACTATAGCTAAGGGGCATATATTTATTAATTAGTATCTTTCATATTCTCTTACCATCTTATGAGAGTGTCATTAAATAATTCTACTCATTTGGGGAACTCAAATTTCATTTGTTTTCATAGTTACATATTATCCATGTGTTCCTACATGCTTATCCTTTAACTTGAGTATTTAAATACAATCATCACATGATAGTTACTAAACTAAAGAGGGTCGTGTTACCTTATCATTGGGTAGCTATACATCATTTTTTTTTTATCTTATTCATTATTAGAATATACTCTCTACACGTCATTGCAATATTTCTCTCATGTGGGTGCAATCACTTTGATGTACACTCTCATGGTCATATTTTACACTATTAAACTTGCATGACCTAATCATATTGTAAGAGGAACCTCACAACATTGGGGGACAATATGTTTTTCTTCCTTACTATGTGCTCAAATGAACTAACCATGTTATAATATAGTTACACTCAAGACAACAGCTTCCTCACATTATTGGTTATATGACAATGTCTAATCTACCACTAATTGAGATCTCTAGTACTACTTTAGACTTATTGCTTTGAAGCAATTTTCTCTCATGGTCTTGAATGCCACAATCGGGGCATATAATTAGCCTCGTGTCCTATGTACTTACATGAATTTTATTCTATTTTTATCTTCCATAACCTGTATTTAGAGCTATTAAATTTCACAATCTTAGAACAAGATTCCAAGATCATAAAGCTATAAAAAACCACTATGTCAAGAGATTCCACTATAATTAAATAATGATAAAACTTCCAAAAGAGGTCACCCCCAATCAAAATTAAAGTTTTGATACAAATGTTAAGAAATAACAAAAAATATTATAGTGAAATCTTAAGAAATGGTGAACAAAATTGAAATACTTATTAAAGTAGCAGACATTAACCATGAAACTATATTATGAGAAACATTTACTAGTAAATCAAAATTAACAAACTCTTACGAAATAGATAAAATTAATACTATTTTAATTATAGAGATAAGTACTATTTTCCACCATATTGACTTTTTATAATTTCAATTTATTTCATACATACATATATCTTTATTAATTATTCTAAATAAATTATTAGTTAAATATTTATATTATTAAATTAATCTAAATTAATTTTTATTAAATATTTTTTCCATGTTTAAAGTGAAATAGAAAAATATAGACTCCACTAATAATTTTTTGAGAGAACCATTCCAAAATAGTAAGGAGTTTTCCTCACTTAAATGTTTTTCAAATCAAACATTTTTTTTTGGAACACCCCCCTGAAACACTAAGATCTGAAGGCAACCCTTATTGTAATGAATAAAAACAAATAGCTCACAATATACTTTAAAATATAACAACTCTGCAAAAAGAAACTAAAAATATTTATTAGTTAGTTGAAAATTTGCAGACATACTCTATTTTTTCTTACCTTTATTATAGAGGTAGCAGCATTAAAATAATTCGCAAACAATGCTTTAAAACAGCAAAACTGTTTATATTTATAGTTTTAGTAATAAAGTAGAAAAACATGCCTAAGTGAATTATATAATTGCTTCAAAACTTTATAAATATACATCACAAATAATTACTTCTTTTCATTTTCAATAGAAAGTTTATTAAAGATAAAATTGTAACAGCACTAATTTCTTTCGGGCGATCGATATTTTTGTTGCCTTGGTTGGTTTGCCCGGCAACTTTAGTCTGAGCCTTCATTTATTTCAACAAACATGGGTTGCTCCTCCCGTTTACACCAACTCTCCACAAAACAAGAAGATTTTACTCAGGTTACTGTTCATATTACTGTTCATATTCATGGTAGTACTCTTTAGAAGAATTTGGGGTACAAATTGTTGAAAAAATTGGAGTACTCGTTGTTGAAAAATTTGGGGCACTCTTTGAAGAACTTGGGGTACTTGTCTTTGCTGAAAAATTAGATGAATTTATTGCTGAAAAATTAGATGAATTTTTTGCTGAAAAATTAGATGAATTTTTTACTGAAAAATTTGTGGTAATCCTCGTATCCTTGGGCTCGGTTTTTGCTGAAAAGAAGGGGTAACTACTCATATTCCATGGATAACTACTCAATGGAATAAAAAAGGTCAGGTTACTTTGTGATAGTTACTATTTTGTAAAACAACTTTGAAGTGAAAGAAATGCTTAAAATTGCATTAAATTATTTTTCTACGTAAATATATACTTCTAGTTCTAATTAATCTTCTATTGCATTTTCAAATGAATTTTTATTGATGAGATTGTAACAGCGCTGATTTCAATCCAATAAAATATAAGGAAAAAGATAACAAGGAAGTATTCAATTCCATTGAAGGTGATCGATATATGTTTGTTACCTTTTGTTGCTTTGCCTGGCAACTTGAGTTCGGGTCTTCGTTTAGGTTGATTTGTGATTTTTGTGAGCTTGGACTCCAAATTTTCTGGATTGAAGGTATAAAAAAACCATGTTAACTTGTGATAATTACCATATGTAAAAACATATTATTGAAGAGTAAGTTTTGCTTAAGATTACATACAATTGGCCTAAGGATTCAATGCAAGATCTATTATGAATACATGTATGATTAGGAGGTTGAGGCATATAGTTTTCATCTACTCTTCGTGTGAAGCTTAAACAATATAAATTTTTGCAGGCAGTGCATTGTTTTACAATTTCATGCAAATTGAGAAAAGCAAAAATTTCAATCCATCAAATTATAAGATAGGCTATAAAGAACTGACTGTTAGCATTTACTTACGGCATTCCGGAGCTAAGGTTGCCCTAAATTCTGTCATGGATTCTCTAAACTTTGGAGTAGTCCACTCCTCTGTTTGATCTTGATTCTCTGTTAGACTTCGTTCCCTTTGTTCACCCCTTCGCCACTCCATCACCCGGGGAGGTAATCCTAAGAGGCATAGTTTTGGCTGGATCAAAATGGAATAAGGAATTGACTTCCATGCAGTATGACACCTCAGCATGTCTAACCTTTCCCAGCTTTGACAAGTTGCTAATGCTTTCTGGAAGGCTCTCCAATTTTTCGCACCAGCTCAGACTTAATTGCTTCAGCTGTGATAGCTTGCCAATGCTGTCAGGAAGTTCAATTAAGATTCTACAACAAGTTAAGTTCAAGTACTGTAGCTGTGACAAGTTTCCAATGCTGTCAGGAAGGTATACTAATCTTTCACAGTAACTCAAATTCAAGTATAGCAGTTGTGAGAGGTTGGAAATGGTGTTAGGAAGACAATCCAACTTCAGACATCCAGACAAATTCAAGGACTGCAAATGTGACAAATGACCAATATTGTCAGGGAGGTTTTGTAAGGATCTGCAGTCAGTCAAGTCCATGATCCTCAATTGCGGTATGCTGTCCACAACAGAGGCAAATTTCTTCTTCATTGTTAAAATTAAGTCCTTGAACAAAATCGAGCTGTACATTGTCTTCGGAAAGGAACAAGAATCCACCTTTAGCCATCTCAAACTTGGAGGAAGATTGTCTAAGCTATCTTCTATGTGCATTTGCTCCAAGTGAAGATAGCGAAGACGAGGTGTGCCCAACATTTTAAGACTCCGTAAATCACCTTTATAGAGACGAAGGCCAGAGATATTGCTTACATTTTTGGATGAACTGCTTGACTGCGCAGTCCGCCATTGCCGGGTTTGCTCTTCTTCAGCAACCATTCGCCCCATTTCTCGCACAAGATCATGCATATCAAATACATCTTTCTCGTCTATCTTTATTAGCAGCTTCATTGAAAGATTGGTGATAGCAATGTGCACATTCTTGTACATGGATTTCCAGAAAAGAATGGGATTAGTTGTGCGTTCCCCAATAAAAAAGCAAGCAATGTCCAAAAATATATCTCTTTCCTCAGCACTAAGATCTTTATAACTGATTTTGAGTGTTTTAAATATGTCTTTGTTCACTGTAAAGTTGTCAAGAATTTCATTCCAGCAGTCAATATCTGTGTCGTTCTGCTTATCATACAAGAAAGCTCCAATTATTTCCAGAGAAAGAGGGTGCCCCTTGCAAGCCTGCACTATTCTTTTCGAGAGCACTTCATAACCGGTAATTGGGGACGGTCTGAGGAAGGCGTGCCAGCTAAACAATTGGAGACCTTCACTTTCTTCCAATCCGCTCATCTCGTGAATGCATGCTGATGAGATGTGAGCAGCATTGAGAATGTGTCGATCTCGAGAAGTTATGATTAAGCAGCTGCCAGGAGACAACCAATGCCCAGCTAAGGCTTCCAATTGCACTCGGTCATCCACATCATCCAAAATGACAAGGGCACGGATTCCTCGCAAACGATCTGTCAACAAATATTTGCCCTTTTCCACACTGTACAGTTCTTCTTCATAGTTGACCAAATCTTTGAGAATTTGCCCCTGCAATTTTGTAAGGCTAGTGGAGCGGACATTAAATACAAACGAAGCGGCATCGAAATCATTACAAGCTTCATTGTACACGGCCTTTGCAACTGTGGTCTTACCAATACCGCCTATACCCCATATTCCAAATCTAACCACTGTTTGGGCTGAACCGAGATGCAATTTCTGAATGATATCTTTTTTCACCGTTTCTAATCCCACTGGGTATTTGGCAACTTGTAACGGCACCCTGTCAAGTGTCTTTATTATGTCGTTCACGACCTTCTTCACTAGCTGAGCTTCGAAGCTGCATATGGCTAAGTTAGTGACAGCTATAAAACAAAGAAAGGAATGAATGTATTTTCTATCGTTTACAAATGTCAGTGCAATTACAAAGTATATCTATTTTGTACTTATTCTAACTGTCTAGATAAAATATAATCTTCAAAATATTAGAAGGGAACTAAATAACCATGGGGAATATTTGACATGAACGCATCTAGTTATGGTGATGAACAACCCAAGGAAAATGCACCATCAAATTTGAAGGATCTTTCAAATGGTGAAGGAGAACATTACTTTATTAGAAAGCTATATCTACAATGCAATCTACTCAATAATCAAAGTAATTGTTACCGATGAATTTTAAAGACCTGCTAATCTATGAGAGCAAACTTTCAGTAGGATGAAGATCTTTAAGGGAACCATTAACAATGAACTTGTGGGGGAGAATATTTTTCACTAGGAAGTAGGAAGTGCATATCTACAACATTATGTTTGGACTATTGACAATTTGAAACCAATTGATAGTATTTAGAGCAATGACAACAGTCACAGTATAAACCCTTGAAATCTAAAGATTGAACCCCCAAAAAATCTACCACCTAAAGAATTTTTTCCAAAGGAAATGCCTTTGAGAGATCAAGATCCAACAGGCAAGGCTACAAACAGCTAAAATTCAGAGATCACTAAACTAATCTTCTCCTAAGAGGAGGGTACACACTAGAGTTAATGACAAATAAAAAAAATTCAAGTCACACAAAATTCTTTGAACTTGGTGATATATTTGTAGAAACATTCATGCCAAAAGGTCTATAGGCCTCATCAAAAGTCACATTTAGCACCAATCTCTAGATACGAGGAAACTATTGTATATTCTTTATCGCTATTGTTATTCACCCGTTTGAGTTGAGTTGTTCCTTTTAATTAATTAACTAAGCTTAGTCATGTCAAGGCCCTGAAATCTGATCTCAATATATGTTTCTTGCACTCCCTTGTTTAGTAGATTTAGTAAACTCTGTTTCCAGGGTGACTATATATATACATTCTTTTACCTCGATTGTTTTTCTCTATGATAAGAACCAGGTCGCATGCAAAACAGTTTATCTATACTAAATTTTCATGCACTCAATCCACAACTCTTGCGCACCTCTCTGACAAACGGTTGATTATTTACTTGCTTGCTTGCATAGTCTTGTAACGTCCATTATTGTCTGGTTATAATTTGTGTTGATGCCTTCCTTCTAATTTCTTAATTTGACCTTTCCTACCCATGGGCCTCTTTTAGCCTATGTTACCAAAAACGAGAAACAAAAATCGAAACAGAATCTGCAAGTAACGTAATGAAAAACAAAATATTTAAAGGACTAAGATAGTTGAAGCAAAAGGAGAAGCCACCTAAAGCTGCAGATCGTTGTTTCACAGATGTTGATGATGCCAACTTAGCTGCATTCTTGAAAATAGAAATTTCAAATGATTAGAGAATAAGGAAAGAGCCATCATTTGTTGTAAAAATTATTGCTCCTTTCATGAAAGATATGAAAGCTATTAAAGCTATTAAATTTGGGTGAAAATATTTGAAAGAGTCATAGTATTTAGAGTTTGCTGCTGTTAAAAGCCAGATCATGTCATGTTTAATCATGTTATGTTTAAAAAACCAGGATGAGTCCATTTCTAAGAGATTGCATGCATTTGTTAAAAAGTTGTTGAAGGTGTGTTTGAGCTACTTAAAGAAAAACATGGAAGAGTGAGTGAAGGTAAGTGGTACTACCCAAATTATAGAAACCGATCTATTAAGGTAAGTTAAAATCTTTTGTCAATAGGAAAGATAAGAAAGAAGGTGAAGAAAAAAAATGAAAATTTAATTAGCGAGATAGATCTTTTAAAAAATGAAATAATGGAAATGAAGAAATTTAAATTAAAGATGATTGCAATCATAAAAGAGGGACAAGCTGAAAAATGTAAATTTTTGGATGAGAATTGTGATCTTGAAAAAAAATGGGACAAAGTAAAAGAGAAAATGAAGATCAAGAGAAAAATGAAGAGCTAAAGGAAATGTTAAAGCTATTTGATAAGATTAAGAAAAGGAAGGACGACTTAGAGCAAAGAGAAAAGGTGTTTGATGACTTAGAAGAGAAACTAAAGAGAATAGAAGGGGAGAATAGTTTATGCAAGAAGGAAATATCAAAATTGAATGCAGAGAATGAAAGTTTAAAGTCAAAAGCATTGGTCCATGATGATTCATGTAGTATAGAAGATTTGTGTTCATCACTTGATAAGTGTAATTTTATTGAAGTCATTTGTGATAAAGATAAGCATGTTAATGAGTCTAAAAGTCTTGTTAGATGTGATGAGATTAAGAAAAGTTGTTTTTAAAATGTTGGTTTGAATATCATGAAAAAAATGGGTTATAAAGGTAAAGGATTCGGAAAACATGAACAAGGAATTAGAGAGCCTATTGAGGCAATAGTGAGGCCAAAATATGAGGGCCTTGGATATGTCACAAGAAAAGAAAATGATGCTACCAGTTCAAACAAAAAAACCTAAGAAAGGCATTGTATTAGGTGTTCTCATTGCAACAGAGAAACGCATTAAAGACATGTGTTGGGATTTGCATCCTTGTAAAATTTGTGGTTTAAGAAATCATTGTGAAAAAATGTTTTGGAAGAAAGAATCTACAACAGATTGTATAAAAATGGACTGTAGATGGACCTATGGATCTTGTTGGCAAAAACTTACAAGTATGTTCAAAAGGTTGTACAAATTTTTATGTGTGAAAAATGTTAACAATCATAAGAAGTTTGAATGTTTAAAAGTAATGAAAAATGTTTTGAGCCAAAAGAAATCATCGTCTAGCAAGACAACTACAGATTATGAAGTTGCAAGATGTTCCAAGTTGATATTTTGAATACATGAAAACAACGAGTTTGAGAGACTGCCGCAACAGTTGAGGGAAGCCAAACGAATGTCCTTTTATTGAGAAAAGAGATGCAGATCTTAAAGATGGTTTGAAGTTATTATGCAAAGAAATAATTTAAATCAGCAGACTTTGTTGTAACTGTCAGTTAGAGACAAAAGAAAAGAACTTGTAAAAGAGAATGTATCAAAGACATTGTGAATACTGAAAAGTGCAGCAGTTGTAGCAATAGCCAGTTAGTTTGACTGCCATAGCAGTTGAAGAAAGGTGCAAAGAACAAAAAGGTAAATGGTATGCTAGCAGTTGAGATTAAGGGGGAATGTTGGATATTATAATCTCAACTACCTCTCCTATTTAGTCAACTTTGCATCCTCTGTATGTAAGGAAAAGTCTAGTAAGAAAATCTTTCTAGGATTTGAATGGATCTTATCCACCCTATCCTTTACCCGCAAGATATTTTCCATGTATGTGATCAATAAGTAGAATTCTGGATGGTTCTTCCAGCCACCTCCATTACATTTCTACATATGATGTATTCCAGAAGCACTTGTAATCAATCTATGATGAATGAATATACGTTTTCTTTTGTATTTGTGTACCCTGTTTCCTCCCCTGTTTCTAACAATATTCTGATGTAGCGCATCTTTGAAACAGATTAGACTGCAAAAAGAAAACAATAACCAAGAAATGGAGAAGACAAAAGCAAACTCAGCTACAGCAGTTCTTAAATATAAAAAAACATATATCACTCTTATTTCGTTCTTCAACGTGTACAGAAAATACATTCACAGAGAAGAAGAAAACGACCAGCAACATCTGAATCTCTTTTTAATATATCTCTAGGTTTTCCCCCTTCTTCTAAGCTCAGGCCCAAATTTAAACGAAAAAATTCCCCCAAAATAAATGATCTTCTGCTCCATGGTCAGGACATAGGAAGAGACGATTAAGGAGATGCTCTGCATCATCTTCGCATTGCATTAATGCTAGAAAAGAGTTTGAAAACATGCACACGTTTGGCAAATCTTCTATCCAAGTTCTTTAGTGAATTCAAATTTTTAACCTCATTTCATTGCATTTGACAGGATATTAGTAAGTACCTGGAATGTTTGGAGGAAGGCTTCCCCAGATAATTATGTTTGGGACGGCTTGTCAATCAAAGCATTTTTTTGGCCAGTTATTCAAGATTATTCACTTTCTGATGTTACAGTTCAGGAAGTTTGGAGTTCAAGTAAAAGAATTCATAGGCATAAAAGATTATAATAATATTTTTGCAATTGGGATGGATTAATTTCTGGACATAGTTAATGGTGATTCTGTTAAAAAAATAGACGTGTGTCAGAATTCCAGAGTTCAAGAATATTTATTAGACCTTACTGAATCAGAAATCCTGTTACATTATGTTTTTAATGGAAGTACGTTGCAGCGCAGCTCTGGTTAGTTTTAAAAGAAAATGAACTTTATCCAAACATTTAACATACATAATGGAGTAGGTAATGATATATTCAATTACCAATAATAAATAGCTAAATACACACAATACAATTTCTCTTTATGTTCACAAACTATCATTATCTTTTAAAAAACAAATCTTTTATCTCCACTGATAATATGCAGATTTTTTTTTGTACCTTCTATACCTCAGCAGACTACTATAAAACTGTATTTTTCTTTATATCTTCTTAATCTAAATAATTGTCAGGACCTGCACTAGTGGATAATACACGGAGTTTTTTATAAAATTCAGGGTGTTTTGTTAAGAGTTTTCAGGATATTTTAAAAGGGTGGTTTCTTAAATTTTGTAGTGCAATTTAAGTTTAAAAAATTAAACTGTGAAAAATTTGAGGAAGCTGGTGGTCTCATGAATTTTATTATAGAACACGTTCAATTCAATATGGTAAATATGCGGTGGCTGATTGTCTTCCCAAATGGACATCTGACTTTATGGAGGGATGGTCTATTGAGAATAGGGATCAACTATCTCCAGCATTTTCTCACATGTTGGATCAACTTGTGAATCATGATAAGTCTCCATAGTCCTCTCTTGGCTGGGCAGTTCCCCTTCCTTTGATGTACTTTTCTTTCTGTGTTGAATAAATTTTTACCCCTCTTTATTGTCAATTGATAAAAATTTGAAAAACTTCAAATAATTGACCTGTGGCAAAACGGACAATGTCTAAAACTTCACTTTTTCCACCCACTCAAATTTACAGTCATAAAAAATAAAAGCTGTTATTCGTCAGCCAAAAATTCCAATCGATTCTGTAACAATTTTTATTTTTATTCAGAAGACTTCCTGACACTTGAAAAAAGATCTGACGCCCCATGAAACCCAGTCTTACCGATCCTTTTTCCAGAAATCTAACGAAAGGTTGAGCTCTGGAAGATATGATTTTGCACAAGTTTGTTGGAATGGCCAGCCACAACCACCACAGTTATGCTATCTCACCAGACAAGGCGCTGCTGCTTCATTTAGTACCTGAAGACTTCTGTTATGAATTGTCTTATCCTCATCTGCCTCTGCCCTGCTTTTTCAAACTCTTTTATTATCACATTTATTATTTGTCAGCAGCCCGTACACAGCCCATGCTCAATAATGCTCTACAGTTTTAAATCCTTTATTTCTAAAAGCATTTATGATTTTTATATATGTTGCTCTTATTGTCTGTGATAACATGTATAGCAGATAAAGGAGCTACTCTGTTTGTTTTTTTTATGTTAGAGCAGAAGCTCTGTTTCAAGTAAAGTTATATATTCTCTCTTTCACTGTAAGAGCAGCAGCTCTATTTTACTTGGATCTAATTTTATTAACTCTACTTTCTATTTGTATTGTACTGTGTATTTTTAAGTGCAATAGCTGAAACTCTATGTTGATCAGCTGAATCTATGTTGTTTTTGTATTCTCTATGTCTTCTTATTCTGTGAAGTTTCGGAGATTAGATATATTTATAAAAATTTAGCATTAGAAAACATTTATTGACAAGGAAGAAATTACTGCTGATCTGAAAATTCAGCAGACAAACTCAGAGGGTGTCAAGGGATTTGACAAATTACAATTATTTTGACAAATGGTAGCATAATAGGCATTAGGCTTAATCAGTGCATCCAACACAGTGGATGGATACAACTGAGTGCTTATTTTAAATCTGAAGGATTACCAGACATAGTCTAGAAATTTTAACTGGCTTGTGAAACTGAAAGATGGCTCCTTCGACATAGACAAGCTCAATAGTTATATTTAGGAAATGGTTTGGGCTGAGTGGATATGATTTTGAGCTATTAATTAAAATTGAAACAAAACAAGGAGAAAATGAGGTAAATTACTAACCTTCCGGTCATATCCAGGGACCAGCCTGAGCGACAACAGATCTGCTCAAGGGCATGCTTCCACCCATCAATCTCTTATCTTGAATATCGATCTGGATGGCTATAGTGTTTTTTAAATGATTCATCATAAGGGCTAGAGCTTCCTTGAGGATATCTAACATGGGTCGGTTCCATTTCATAAAAAAGAGGAATGATCAACCCAGGGGAAGCCAACATTAAGGCAGCCTCCTTGAGACACCATGCCGAGCTTGCATATACTTTAGAAAATATAGGAATGCGTATTGAACTGCACTTAATTGCATTTTCCAGGCCTAAATCAATGATTTCTCCCTTCTTTAATTTGTGGCTGTCAAGAAACACATCCAATCCAGCTGCGGAAAGAGCTTGAAAGAGATGATCAACGAGAGTCTTTCTCACATCTTTTCCCCTGAAACTCAGGAACACGTGATATCTCTTATCATTTAAAGAAATTTTTGTAGCGCCAGGTATGTAAGGCTTGAATCCGTCCATCTTTGAGTTCCAACTGAAAGGAAGGAGAATGTAAAGATACAGAGGCGCGAAGTAGAAAACCCAACCGTGCGCAACTTCAACTTCGTACATGAGTATTATAGGAGTGATCAGATCCCACAGAATTCAATAATTCATGAATTTGGTCAAATTGGTTTTGGATTAGATTGGGTGAATTTTTTCAACAATAAGTCAGTGTGGCGGCAATGGCTACGCAGCGGACAAAATGGCCCGCTGCCATGCCTTCTCCATCTGATGCCCCCATGCCATTCCATGCCATCACGTCAGTCAATGGCCGTCCAATCAAAGGCAAACGGTCTCATTCACCCGTACATCACACGGAGCTCCCTGCCATTAATCCTGAACGCCCGGTTTTATATAACTCATACTGCTAATTCGTCAAATATGAAATAAGCTATTGAAAATGGAGATTCAGAATTGACAAGTTCTTGGCTTCATAGATTTTTCATTATTGTTAAATATATATCTTATATAATAATTTTTGTATTTTTATTATTTGACTTTTGTTTATACTTATTTTTTTAATGATTAATTATTGTTTAAACTTATGTTAATGAATTTGAAATTACTAATCAATTATATTTTTAAATATTTGTAGGCAACTAAAAGCTATTTCCAAATCAGACGTCATGAAGCAAGGCCATCTCTACATATTGCACACCAAAAATCAGATAAGTTTGTCCATAGTAGCTTTCTTCTTCAATCTTTAAAATGCATTATCTTTCATGTAATAACCCCATTTTCTATGAATTTAAAAAATAAAATGTTAATTTTTTTATAAGGAGTTCAATGGTTTGGTTAATTTTTTAGTTTGATGTCTTATAAATTGTATGTTTTTAATTTGTCATTTAATCCAACTTACTCTTGTCTTCAAAGTGTCATATCATAACTTGATCACATTATTGTAGACATTTATATTATAGGTTTGATCACCATCCATGTTGTTGCCATCCTTTTGTCCTATCAAAAGGGCATCACGTATTCATTGGCCTCCATATCTGAGATATAGACATCATAACATGTTATGTCTGCATCCTTATACACTTCCATTATTATTCTTTTTGCAAAATAGGTTGAAACCTCCATAAACATTTATCTCCTAGGTCAAACCATCACATATATATCACCACATTTAATCAAAACCATTTACATGTAGACATGATCAAACATTATCCTTCATCTTGGATAGTCAAATTTTATCCAAAAATAACTAAGAAAAATGAAAAAATGAAAAACCTAAAATAAAATAAGAAAAGTGGAGTCCATAGGCACATGCCATTCATTACTAAACCACACAAAAGGAAAAACATGAAACAAAATATCTTACATCCACTTGTAACCAAATATCAAACAAACCTTTGAACCTTTGAACCACAATATATGAAATTCTATATTATCGAGGATTTAATCATATTTCTATAATTTCAATATTAGTAAATTATGTAGAATTTCATATATTGTGGTTCAAAGGTTCAAAGTTTTGTTTGATATTTTGTTACAAGTGGATGTAAGATATTCAACATTAATAATGATTTTTAATTTTTCATTTAATCCAACTTACTCTTGTTTTTGAAATGTCATATCATAACTTGTTCACATCATTGTAGACATCCATATCGTAGGTTTGATCACCATTCATATTGTTGCCATCCGTTTGTCCAATCAAAAGGGCATCATGTATTCATTGGCATCCATATCATAGGATATAGACATCATAACATCTTATGTTTGCATCCTTATACACTTCAATTATTATTCTTTGTGCAAATTAGGTTGAAATCTCCATAAACATTTATCTCCTAGGTTTAGACCCATCATAGTATGCATCGCTTATATATATATATATATATATATATATATATATATATATATATATATATATATATATATCATAACTTCTTATCATATCATATACATCCAACATCCCCCATTACACACATAGACTACTAACATTACATTTACATCCACACCATAACCTCATATCCTACCATCATTATATCCCACAAAATAATATATACATAATATCAACACATTTGATCAAAACCATTTACATGTAGACATTAAACATCACCCTTCATCTTTGATAGTCAAATTTTATTCAAATTTAAAAAATAAAAAAAAAGTAAAACCTAAAAGAAAATAAGAAAAGTAGGGTCCATACGTACATGTCACTCATTACTAAACCACACAAAAAGAAAACTATGAAACAAAATATCTTACATCCACTTGTAACAAAATATCAAACATACCTTTGAACCAAAATATATATGAAATTTTATATTATCGAGGATTTAATGATATTTCTATAATTTCAATATTAGTAAATTATTTTTTATGGTTTCTATTTCTATGATTTTTGCAACATGTCATTGAATTTCATTCTAATATTATTTTGAAACTCAAAAGAAAGTGTGAACACTAAGGCAAAGAGAATTGTGTTATGGAGATTAGAAAAATTAATGTAATTGTTCCAACATATTTGAATAAGATAGAGGGTCACTAACTATCTTAATATTATTCAGAATGGGTAAAAACAAAAACAACAAATGGAAATCACTTATCGAACTAGGTGTCCAAGATATTCCAAACCAAGGAAATCATTTCTCAAGTGATGACCTTGAATGGACACCTATTGGAGTTGGTGGTCAAATGGACTTATGTGCTGCAATCCCTCTTGAAAGGCTCCCTCACTTTGTCAAAGGAGAAGGTTTGTTGGATAGCACAAAGACAAACTTTGTACGCAAGAAGCATAGAGAGTCAAATTCAATGTATTTCTTCATAGATATCTTTTATTTATTGATATAGTTTATTCATGTGCAGTATGAGTTATATACATTGCTTGTATTCAATGGCCAATGTTATCCCCACTCAGACATTTCGACAAGCCAATCCAGGTATTAAATAATATAATATTCTTCATAGTAATTACATAATGTGGCTTTACGGTTGAACATTTTATCTAAGTTGATGTGCATGTTTTTGCAGTTTTAAATGATCAACAAATACATGAAGAACATATGTTGCCCTTTCCTATGGATCTTAACCAAACAACAACAATGGATGCAATGCAAACTAGAGATGGTAAGAAAATTGAAAATTAAATTTCAATCAAATTTTGGATCTTTAACTTCTAAATTAATTTTATTTAAGTTGACATGTTAAATATGCATGTTATTGCAGCTTTAAATGATCGGGAAAAAAATGATGAATTGAACTTCAATCAATAATGAGTCTTTTACTTGTAAAAACATTATGAATTGAACTTCAATCAATAATGATTCTTTTACTTGTAAATTAATTTTATAACTAGCTCATTATATGTGCAGGTATTGATGATACTATAATGGAGGATCGTGGTCAATATTTTCCTGGATAACCATTATGGTGTATGATACTTTATTGTAATGGATTATTTATTGAGTGTGTAAACTCTATTTAGAAATTGGATCTTGGATGGAGTGGCTTGTTTTTTCAAGATATAGACATTATTTGCATACTATATTTTTGAGTTGACTACTATTGTGTATGTGAGAAATTGGCTAAATCCATTGTGAATTTTATTCATTTTATGCCATTAGCATGCAATTTTCTTTGGGTCATGTTATTTTTACATGATACTTCAAATATGTTTTGACATCTAACATGTCATGTGTTGTGTAAATTTTTAATGATTTTGAGGTGTAGACCAAAGAAATTGTCACTTGATTAAGAATGCAAAACTATAAACATTCACCAAAACTAATAGAGACATGAACTAACTTGTCTAGAACCCTTGATAGTAAACAAGTCATTAAAACACTATATAGGTGTCTAGTAGGATTTTGATTTATTTGACTAGTACTTTTCCATACATATCTTATCCAAATAGAATCTTGTCCCAATTTAAAACTCATTCAAACTAATAATTGATTTAACTATGAACTGGGTTCTATTTACATCTTCAAGGAAAACACAGAACTTCATATTGAAATATTCAAAGCATCTCCATTTTAGAAAATAAAAGGCATCATTAAAATGAGAATATTGTTTATTTTATTCTATCGAATTAACAAGCATGAGTATTTGGTTCTATTCTTTATAAGTAGGGCAAGATGTATAATTCACTTATTTTTCTATTTATCTTATATCATAGTCCAAAAACAAGTTGTCTAGAGCTTGATCTGGTATAACTAAGTTATCAATGATAAACATAGGTACAACAATAAATGAGAGAAAAAAAGGTTAACTTATTCATGTATGAAACATTAATTTAATTTTATGAATAATACCACTTTTATTGTATAAAAAAATTCTATTTAATTTTGTATAAATCATTAATTTTATTTAAAATTATTAGTACATTAAAAATATAGTCGTTGAATAATTTAAAATTATTAGTGCAATCGATTGATAGAGAAAATATGTTAGAAAAATTAAAATATAAACATGGAAAAAATAATGATATATAATGGTTAAAATAATAATTAACAACCCGTTTAAATAAATTCACTAAAATGAAAATATATTTTTACGTACAATGACAATCATTATACATTTATTTGGATTAAAAAAGAAACATGTTGAATTAATATATTTATTTTGATAATATTTATTTTTTTAAATCAACATACATTTTTTCCAAATTTATTAAAAAATAATTCAATTGAATAAAATAATCGAAAAACATGGAAACAAAATTTTTGAAAAAAATATTTTAAAAAAATTATAAACATTTTATTTTTATTAATATTTTTTAAAGCAGGTAAACTACACGTTGAGGATTGATGGGAGGAAGAGCACGTAAAACCGGGCATTCAGGATTAATGGCAGGGAGCTCCGTGTGATGTACGGGTGAATGGGACCATTTGCCTTTGATTGGACAGCCATTGACTAGCGTGATGGCATGGGATGGCATGGGGGCATCCGATGGAGAAGGCATGGCAGCGGGCCATTTTGTCTGCTGCGTAGCCATTGCCCAGTGTGGCTCACTAATAATGAAAAACTATCACACAAATTAATCCACAAACAGTTTGACCAATTAGTTCATTATTTGAGAAAGTCAGAGGGTGAGGTAGAAGACGCCAATGGTTAACAGTATTCTAAAACCATTATGTCTTTCATGGTCTAATGGCTCATGGCTCTGATGGCTTATGGCTTGAGAAGCTATTCTGGTTTCAAAATGTTATATTGTGTTATATGACATTCGTGAAAATCACAGTCGTTAATTGCGTTATCCACAGTCAATAATACGTGAATGTCATATAACACGACGTACGAATATAACATTTTGGAGCCAAAATAGCTATAGCCCTATGAGAGTAGTTGTTGATTTAATACCTACGCTTGTTGATTTTTTATGCACACTCATTGATTTAATGTCCAATTATTTTTGACAATATTGTACCAATAGTTGTGAAAAGCAACCAATCGTGTGATACCCCTTTTTGCACGACCATTGGTCTCACCTTTTTGGGTTGTTTTGAACACCTTGGCAAAAAGCATGCTGATGTGGCATCATATTTGATGATGTGGCCTTGAAACCTTAGTTATAAGCAAGGGACTTGCCAAGTTAGCTGCCGTAAAAAAATAGGAGTGATTTGAAATTTCCACTAAGATTTTGAGATGCATGAAGTTGGGGTGCTCAACTACTAGGTCTTCTCCCCTAAGACACGTTGGAACTCAACTTAACTTGTACTATGGTAATATAGTTTCAAATGTTTAATACTATGGTGGGTAGCTCTCTAGACGTATATTGGTATAAAAGATCACTGTTATGTGAATTTTCTTGGTAATTTTAAATTTTGATAATCTTTGGATTTTTTTTAAAATTATTATTTAATATTCTTTCTTCTATAAAAATAAAAAATGGGTAAAAATTTATTCAATCACAAAAAGAGATACAAAGCAAGAAGGGCTAACCGTCCCACAAACAAAGGGTGGTACACAACCTTGTCTTTCTCCACTAGATCCAACACATGAGACAATTCCAGACATAATTGCCCCCCATCCACAATATTCCAACTCTACATTTGATCAAAGCCCATTTGGCCAAACAATCCAAATAAAGTTTCAATTATTTTATTGTTTTATTTTATTAAATAAAATATATTTAATTTTAGATGTGTATAATATTTTATTAAAAAATATTTTTTATTATTGTTTGTCAGTTGAACTATTATTAAACAATGTAATGATTATTGTAAATTAATGAAAGAATGTGTAAACTATTAAAGAAAATTCTATTTTATGACAACAAAATATTTCTCATGTGTATTCTATCATTTTTTTTTAAAGTTGGAGTAGTTTAAAGTTTATAAGAAATATATATATTGTTTTGTTGTTGTTGCTAATAAACCTAAAACATATTTTTGGTTATAAATTACTTCACTATTCATGTTTGAGAAAAAAATTATAGATGAAAAATTAAATGTTCAATTTTAGAATTTGACATAATGGAATTTTGCACACTAGTTTACATTTTGGTAGACCAAATAGATGATAGGAGACTCACAAGGATTTGCAAAGAATGTAGTGGTAAAATGAGTTTTATTGTATCAACACATGTTAAATTTTTATTTCAATATTTTCAAGTAACATAAATTTTAAAATAATAGTAATTTCACGGTAGCAATTATTTAGTAAGTATTGTTGATTTTCATTATTATTTTGACCTAAATGTTTCTATTTTTACATCAATTAAGCTATAGAATTTATGTTCCTTAATGAGAAATTGTATGGATATCATATTTATATGTCATTATGATCTAAGTCTAGTAATAGGCTTGGTATACCTAATTTGTCTCAGTAGTTTTAGTTTAGGCCTAAATGTGTAAATGGATAAACACTTGCGCATAGGAAATCTTCTTTTTGGCTGCTCAGAATTGAAAGAATAGGTTGTCAGTGTTTTCAAGGTATGCATTAAGATTTTACTATTAGCATGGCTTGGGTTAAATCATATTTTATTAGGTGTGATATCTAAGTTATATGATTGATCAACTTCTATAAATTAGTGTTATATCTTGCTAGACTATCTAGCATCTAACTTATGTTATTTAAGCTCGCACAATATTTATTAATGTTGGGAGACATTCTATAGTTGTATAAGGGTGTGAATGACCTATATACATAAAAACTCCAAAATAATAAACAAAATAATTAAGTTTATATTTGTTTAGTTGAGAAGAATAAGAAAGAAAAGTGATAGGAATAAAACTAGTAATCACACCTTGGTGTGCAATGGGTACATTGAAGAGGTGTGGAATGCCAATTAGGGAAAGCTTTGATCTATTTTTCAATAGTGAGAGGGGGAAAGATAGGGATATAAAGAGAGAGTGATAGGGGGGAAGGTGTGAGAGAGAGAAATAGGGGTAAGGAGCTAGTGAAAGAGATGGATGTGAAGATGGAGATGGATAAGGAGAGGGAGAGAGGGTTCCCTCTTTAATTCTCAATATATCTACCTCTACTCATACCTCTATCTCCCTCTCTTTATTTAACATTATCTCTATCTATGTCTCTCTCTTCTTCTCTCTTTCTATTTTCCTTTGTCTATTTTCTCTATCTCTCTCACTATCTCTTGTTACAAGTGTGGTTGTCATTGCACCAAAAGATCGACCTGTTAATGCCCGATACAACCATTAGACTTATAGAATCCACGGGAGGTGGTTAAGCCATGTCACAAACTCGAGAATTGCGCTGCACAACACAATGAGACCAAGGACGCACACCTTACAACAATTCCCCCAAGCACAAGCGAGGGGTTTTAAATGTGTAACCAATTTCTAATACCACTTTTTACAAGTGTGGTTATCGTTGCACCAAAACATCGACATGTTAATGCCCGATACAACCACTAGACTTATAAAATTTATAGGAGGCAATTAAGCCATGTCACAAACTTGAGCACTGTGCTACACAGTGAAAGGAGACCAAGGGCACACACCTTGCAACATCTCTATATTTTTATCTCCATATTTAACCATCTAAATCTCTACTTGTCTCTCCCTATATCTCTCTCTATCTCTATATGCCTCTCTTTACCTCTCTCTATCTCTATCTCTATCTTTATTTCTCTCTCTTCTCTCTATCTGTATCTCCATATCCCTCTCCCTATCTATGTTCCTCTTTCTCTATCCATCTTCATCTCTTTCTCCACCTTTGTCTCATTGTTCTCCCTCTCTTGTGCTCTCCCTTTCTCTCTCTCTTTTATTTCTTCACCTCTTTATATCGTATATGTATCTCTCTTTTCTCTTCATCTTTGTTTTTTCTCTTACTCTCTCAATATAATTGTCTTCTTAAGTGTGCAATGGGTACATTAAAAAGATCTTAAAGTTGAATTATCATATCCTTAATCAAATGACATGATACCTTGAGCCTAAATCCCCAAGGACACATGTCATCTTTAGATTGTTGCCATGAAACAACTAATCAAAAGTCAGTCTCTCTCTCTCTCTCTCTCTCTCTCTCTCTCTCTCTCTCTCTCTCTCTCTCTCTCTCTCTCTCTCTCTCTCTCTCTCGCTCTCGCTATATATATATATATATATATATAGTGTCAAAAATTGCACTCGATGTTAATTTCACACTTATGTATTACACCTGTGGCATCCATGACAAACCTATGCTTGGAATTTCATGATTCCAACTCATATGGTGGAATTTATGATTCCATCCTATGTTATTTCCACGTTTTTGGTTTTTATGTCTGTTGCAGGTGCAGGTTTCCAAAAATCATGTCTATGACTCATCATATCGTGTCTCTGCCAAGAAACAATGTCTGAGTTGCCTGTTATCACGTCTGTGTTTAGATTTTGTTTTGCAAGTTTCAAATCTTAAAATTGTGTCTATGTCTGATATTTGCATGTCTATGTTCTAAAAGTGCCTCTACATTTAATATAACTATGATTTTGTTTTCAATTTTCATTATCTTTTCCATTTTAGGGTTTTTTGACTTAGTTTTGGCCTAACCCCCTTATTTGGACTAACAAAGCACTGCAACTATCTTGAAAAAGAGAAAACATTGTATTGTCGAAGGCCCCCTTTCACATTTGGACTTGGATTTCTAAAATTAACCTAATGAGTGTTCTTGCAGGTGGGGGTAATTTATCAAAACTACTAGTCATTTGTTGCAGGAGTAATCTAGGTGTGTATCTTTGCATTTCTAGTTTAATTAGAGTCACACCTTTTTTATTTTGGGTTAAAGAACTTGTTTGAAGTGTTTGGTGCATTCTACACATTTTATTTTAATAATCCTAGAGGTGATAACAAAAGTATCATCTCCCCTCACCTTCCATTAGACCTTGAGTGTAATAGAAATTATTATCATCTTCTATATAGGTAGGAGGGCTTGTCTCCAGGGCACCACATAAGGCCAAAGTGAGAGAGCACGAACCAAGCTATACTTCTTTTTCCCTCTATATAAATTAATATATTACACGAAAGCCACGATGACTTGGTGACGTGTATCTACACCGATGGTTCTCCCTAGTATCCACACTTGTATTGGATGTGTTGTCACCAAGATTGCACTTGTGATGCTTAAGTTGAAATCTCAAGAATCTTGTGAAACATGGAAAGACCTTCGAGCCTGTGGGTTTCTCAAATTGAAGGTGAATCTCCAGAGTGAGTTGGTTCTCCTTGATGTAACATCTAAAACTATTTCGTGTATGGTAAAAGAGATAGGAAGAAAACTTGAATTGAAACCTATCCTAAGAGGCGATGCACCAAATATTTAAGAAACCTAATCAGTTGCACTAACTCATAACACATCTTAACAAAAGAAACCTTGTTTGTCACAAATCAACAAAGCATGTAATACATAAATATTTCATAGAAAAGGGCTAGTTTCAGAGATTTCTTGAAGGAAAACAATGAGTTTTCACAACTACAAACTATTAAGACTAGCTGAACACAATCTATAACCTGTAATTACCATACATTTTCTTGCATTAATGTTGTTTGAAAGAGACAAAATAAGAGAATTCTAACAATGAATCACAAGAACTTCATCAAATATTTCATTCAGCACAACACATGAACTATTAAGGAGGAAAACATGCTGCTATTTTATTGAAAAAATAAAAGAGTTGTTGTTACAAATCTGAAAAATTCTTCCATTAAGCTACAATGTCTCGTGCCTTAATGTTGAGTGCAAAAAAGGCAAAGAGAAAAAGGAACTAACTTAGAAAAAGAGAGGAGAAGAAGTCTTATAGAAAAAGACCCTTGAAGGAGCTGAAGATGAACTGAGAAGAACTAACCTTGAACTGAATGAAGAATTGAATGCTTCTTCCTTGAAAACATCACCAACTTTGCATGATATGGCCTTGAGGTCAAATTTGATCTTGAAGCACACATTTAAGAAGGATCAAAATTGTTCTAAACTAAGAGCTAACTACTACAAAAAAAGGTCTTAAGTGGTGATTAACCCATGAGGGAATATAAAATGAGGTGGAATTGTTGCAAACTGCCTCTAACCTCCTCCTTTTCAGGCCCCTTCTGCATGAATTTTGGAACTCCATCTTTTGCCAAGTTACCTATCCCTTGAACTATTTGTATCATTTCTAATTGATGCATGACATGAGTTTACTTAAGCCTGAAGTTCAGTAAACCCTTATAGGAATAGAAGGCTTGTACAAGGACTTTAATTTACCTTGAATTTACTCATATCATTCATTATTTGAATTTTGAGAACTATTACAAGGGTATGTGCAGGATCATGGTGTGCCAAAACAGGCTCTTAAGTGGCAATGAAATTTCAGAAAATCAGAGTTATGCAACTTGACATGAAAATTTGAATAAGTTGTGAACATTATTTTTAAAATATGTAAGAAGAGAATATATATAGAAAATTGAATGTAGTTTCTAAGCTACTAGTTGTTTTTTGGAAAAAAAAAACCCTATTTGATGAAAATTTCAAATTTCAATGCAGTGGTACTACAATTTTAGGAAAAAAATAAGAAGTAGACGTATGTCTGACCACCCTAATCACAATCAAATCTTAATATTTTTTTATAATATTTATAATATAAGTATTAGACTCATGTTCGAATGTGACATATATTTGTTTTTAATTTTTTATAAATTAAATAATTATTTATGAATTTTTTACTACAACTTTTTCAGAAATTCAGAAAACCCTACGTCTGACCACCTTAACTTGGTCAAAACCTTATGAAATTTAATTTTTTTAAATTTTTCCCTATAGTAGACGAAGCATAGGATGCGACGCATGTTTCGGTTTCAAAAAATGTTATACTGTTTGAATGTTATGAGTGTTTTTCAATCAGTATATCAATCAGGACTATTGTCAGAATTCAATTAGAAAATAAATAATAATTATTTATTAATGTCAAAATAAGACAAGCCCTATATTGTTGGAAAGTTGGGAACATCCTTAAAAAACCCTTTTCATTTTATCAATTTTGGTTACAAAAAAAGTCATCAGCCACCAGTGTAAAGTCTGGAAAATCAAGGAATACTGAAAAACACGTTTTTTCAATTGACTTTCCAGGCTTGTCACTTCCAAGCCAAATACCAAAGCATTCCCAAGCTGAAATTTAAATTTAAAAATTTGACTACAAAAATTGGATATCCGATAAAATCCGATATCTGATTTTAGTACAAAAATTTGTGGTCCCCAAAAAGTTTCCTGTTGCTGCCATTTATTTAGTAAACTGCCACATGGCAGAAATCCTTATTAGTCATATTTTAGAGAGAGAGAGAGAGAAGGAGAGGGAGAGAGGGAGAAAGAGAGAGAGAGAGAGAGAGAGAGAGAGAGAGAGAGGGAGAGAGGGAGAGAGAGAGGGAGAGGGAAATGGAAAGGGAGAGAGAGAGAGAGGGAGAAAGAGAGAGAGAGAGAGAGAGAGAGAGAGATAATATGACCCCTAACGACACAATTTGGTGTCCTAAGGGGTCCTACGGTGTCGTTAGGGGTCCTATGGTGTCTTGGGACACCATAGGACCCCTTAAAACACCAAATCATGTTGTTAGGGGTCATATGGTATCCCATGAACCCTTATGACCTCTTAGGACACCATATGACCCCTAATGACACCATATTGGTTTGCTTTGGGACATATTATGTCCTAAGGGGTCATATTGTGGCCTATGACCCCTTAGGACACCACATGACCCCTAATGACATGATTTGGTGTCTTAAGGGGTCCTATGGTGTCGTTAGGGGTCATATGGTGTCCATAACGGTGTCATAATGGGTCATATGGTGTCCCAAGACACCATAACACCCCTTAAGACAACAAATCATGTTGTTAGGGGTCATATGGTGTCCCAATATTGTGTCCTACAACCCCGTAAGACACAATATGACCCCTGACGATATGATTTGGTGTCTTAAGGGGTCCTATGGTGTCGTTAGGGGTCATATGGCGTCCATAGGGGTCATATGGTGTCTTGGGACACCATAGGGGTCATATGGTGTCTTGGGACACCATAGGACCCCTTAAGACACCAAATCATGTCGTTAGGTGTCATATTGTGCCCTACGACCCTGTAAGACACAATATGACCCCTAACAACATGATTTGTTGTCTTAAGGGGTCCCATGGTGTCGTTAGGGGTCATATGGTGTCCATAGGGGTCATATGGTGTCTTGTGACACCGTAGGACCCCTTAAGACACCAAATTGTGTCGTTAGGGGTCATATTGTGTCCTAAGGGGTCGTAAGACATAATATGTCCCCTAATGACATGATTTGGTGTCTTAAGGGGTCCTATGGTGTCTTTAAGGGTCATATGGTGTCCATAGGGGTCATATGGTGTCTTGTGGCACCATAGGACCCCTTAAGACACCAAATTGTGTCATTAGGGGTCATATTATGTCATAAGGGGTCATAAGACACAATATGACCCCTAACGACACCATAGGACCCCTTAAGACACCAAATCATGTCGTTAGGGGTCATATTGTGTCTTACGGGGTATGACCCCTAATGACACCATAGGATCCCTTAAGACACCAAATCATGTCGTTAGGGGTCATATTGTGTCTTACGGGGTTGTAAGACACTATATGACCCCTAACGACATGATTTGGTGTCTTAAGGGGTCCTATGGTGTCGTTAGGGGTCATATGGTGTCCATAGGGGTCGTATGGTGTCTTGGGACACCATAGGACCCCTTCAGACACTATATGACCCCTTAGGACACAATATGACCCAAAGCGACCCAATATGGTGTCATTAGGGGTCATATGGTGTCCTAATAGGTCATAAGGGTTCATGGGACACCATATGACCCCTAACGACACCATAGGACCCCTTAAGACACCAAATCATGTCGTTAGGGGTCATATTGTGTCTTACGGGGTCGTAGGACACAATATGACCCCTTAGGACATGATTTGGTGTCTTAAGGGGTCCTATGGTGGTTAGGGGTCATATGGTGTCTTGGGACACCATAGGACCCCTTAGGACACAATATGACCCAAAGCAACCCAATATGGTGTCATTAGGGGTCATATGGTGTCCTAAGAGGTCAAAAGGGTTCATGGGACACTATATGACCCCTATGGACATCATATGACCCCTAACGACACCATAGGACCCCTTAAGACACCAAATCATGTCGTTAGGGCTCATATTGTGTCCTACGACCCCGTAAGACACAATATGACCCCCAATGACATGATTTGGTGTCTTAAGGGGTCCTATGATATCGTTAGGGGTCATATGGTGTTCATAGGGGTCATATGGTGTCTTGGGACACCATAGGACTCCTTAGGACACAATATGACCATTAGGACACAATATGACCCAAAGAGACCCAATATGGTGTCATTTGGGGTCATATGGTGTCCTAAGAGGTCATAAGGATTCATGGGACACTATATGACCTCTATGGACACCACATGACCCCTAACGACACCATAGGACCGCTTAAGACACCAAATCATGTCGTTGGGTGTCATATTGTGTCCTACGAGCCCGTAAGACATAATATGACCCCTAACGACATGATTTGGTGTCTTAAGGGGTCCTATGGTGTCGTTAGGGGTCATATGGTGTCCATAGGGGTCGTATGGTGTCTTGGGACACCATAGGACCCCTTAGGACACAATATGACCCCTTAGGACACAATATAACCCAAAGCGACCTGATATGGTGTCATTATGGGTCATATGGTGTCCTAAGAGGTCATAAGGGTTCATGGGACACCATATGACCCCTATGGACACCATATGACCCCTAACGACACCATAGGACCCCTTAAGACACTAATTCATGTCGTTAGGGGTCATATTGTGTCCTACGACCCTGTAAGACACAATATGAGCCCTAACGACATGATTTGGTGTCTTAAGGGGTCCTATGGTGTCCCAAGACACCATACAACCCTTAACGACACCATAGGACCTCTCTCTCTCTCTCATGCATGCTCTCTCTCTCTCCCTCCCCTCCTCTCTCTCTTTCTCCCTCTCTCCCTCTCCTTCTCTCTCTCTCTCTAAATATGTGACCCCTTAGGACATCATATGACCCCTTAGGACACCATATGACCCCTAACGACACCATAGGGCCTCTCTCTCTCTCTCTCTCTCTCTCTCTCTCTCTCTCTCTCTCTCTCTCCTCTCCTTCCCTCTCTCTCTCTCTCTCTCTCTCTCTCTCTCCCTCCCTCTCCTCTCTCTCTCTCTCTCTCTCTCTCTTTCTCCCTCTCTCCCTCTCCTCCTCTCTCTCTTTCTCCCTCTCTCCCTCTCCTTCTCTCTCTCTCTCTCTCTCTAAAATATGACTAATAAAATCTGATATCCGATTTAATCGTATAACGGATTTCTGCCATGTGGTAGTTTACTAAATAAATGGCGGCAATGGGAAATTTTTTGGGGACCACAAATTTTTGTACTAAAATCAAATATTCAATTTTGGGCCATTCTGTAGATTCCAATGGTCCACAGTCTACATATTCTATATTCTATCGAGGATCACGGGTTTTTAGACAGCTAGAGACAAATTTGTTCTTTTGGGAGATTCTTAAAGTGAAAACTTACATTGTCAATCACGAAGGAGCATATGTGTGGAGGGAAATGGGGAGTAGTAGTCATCGGAAGTCTAAACACAAAAGAAAACTTTCAAATGACCAAATTGAAGTGTATAGAGAAAGAGATAGAGAATGTCATAGGAGGAGAAGACAAGGTATGTTAAATATTGCTAATGTTACTTCAACTGAAGAGGAAATTGAATTTGAAAATGTGCCACAAGTTATTGAAAATGAAAATGTAGATTTTGAAAGTGAAAATTTTGAAAGTGATAATGAAAATGCTCAACATGTGGAAAATTTTGACATAGGAGGTGAAAATGTGGAAAAATTTAACGTTGAAGGTGGAATTGCTCAACCAAGTGAACCATATGTAACACCTAATTACTTTAGAAATGAAGACCCTCTCATGGATGAAAGACAAATTCCAAATCCAAGACCTTCAAGAACCCCAAAATGGTTATTTGAAATCAATGAGAATGTTATTGTGAATCTTGAAAGCAAGAGGTCAACAAGAACCGTTTGGTTGTGGGCTACACAACTTTTCAACCAAAATTTTAGCAATAAGACATTGACCGAGAAATGCCAACTCTTTGTTCAATTGCTAAAGATGATAAAGATGAGACCATTGATAAACAAATTGAAGATTCGTATGAACAAGAAGATGGAGAGAAATTCTATTATTGCGAAATATCTATTTGACGCTCTCAATTCTATTAGAAAGAATACCAAAGAAAGAGATAAGAGATCCGCTCGAAGAGTGATTACAACCTCCTTAGTAAGCCATCAATTGAGGAAGGCTCGTCAAATGAGACAAACTTGTGTTGATTTTAACATAAACCGTAAAACTTTGGATAGAGCACTTGCACGAAGACAAAGACTTGACGATCCACTTCAACAAGATACATGGGCATTTGGTGGGAGGCTTCCACGTGTTGATAGAAAGTTGACTAACAATGTGAAGGAAGAGATTCAACAATTTTGGCACTCTAATTCTAGAGTGTCACCCAATGTAAAGGACTTTTTGAAATTAAGAATTGACAACTAAGACCGCACACCGCATCCCAAACATTTCTTGGAATCAAGCCAAACAATGTTGTACAAATTTTTTTGTGAATTACATCCAACTTTGCAAATATCACAAAGGACCTTTGAATCTTTGAAACCATTTTATTGTGTTCCTCTTAAGATTCACAATACCTGTTGTTGCAAGTACCATGTGGAGTTTTCAATATACCATGAACTTTTATGTCATATTCGTTCTACAATGCATACTAATGAGATGTTGCAAGAGTGTGGTGCAATGCTATTTCCGAGATCATCAAGAGACTTGCAAGATCTATTTTTATGCCCTAGAGATGATGGGTGCTATTTCTATAGAAATGATTGTTTGAATGAGAAGTGCTCAGAATGCGGTGGGTTGTCAAAGTTTGTTTTATGTTTTCATGAGGGAAGCGAACACGAGTTTGGAAATAATTATGTTGAGAAAAAAAGATACGAGACAATGAAATATACTTTGAAGAGTGGAGGTGAAGGTTCTAGATGCAAATTAGTCTCAAGAGAAGTGAGTATTGTTGATTTTATTTTGGATTTTAAGGAAAATATTTTCTACAAGTATGCAAAGCACACCCATAGCTCTCAGTGGTTGGATCAACAGTTCAGGATGTGTAAGAACTCTTTTCCGATTGGCACTATTGTATCGGTGGTTGATTTTGCAGAGAACTATACATTGCAACCACAGAATGAGGTATAGTCTCAATACTACAATTCAGTCTAGATTGCTATTTTTGTTCACATTACATATAGACATGCTCCTGATAGCATAGAAGAGGACAGGAAGATAATCAGGGAGTATCATTTTTATATGAGTGATGATAGATCACACTCCCCTGAGTATGTGCAACATTCTTTTGAGAATTTTTTTGAGTTCTTGCATGAGAAAGATATTGCAATTGACCGACATATAATATGATCAGATAACTATACGGGTCAATTCAAGAATGCTCGTATGTTTTATTGGTTGAGTAGAATGCATGTGGAGAGGCATAAACCTCATATTTGGTGTTTTTTTGAGGCAGGGCATGGGAAGGGAGAGCATGATGGAGCAGGTGCATGTTTGAAGAGAGCTCTAGTTAAGGAGCAATTGAGGATTTCAAGTGCAAATTTCTTTGATGCACGTTCTATTGTTGATTGGTGTAGTTCAGCATTGTCACATGGAGGTACTCTTGATTCAGCAGTGAGCAGATTCTTTTGGTTGGTTGAGGAGGGAACAGTGGGAGATAGATTGGATTGTCAAACAATTAAAGATTCTTCAAAAATGCATTCATTTCTCATCTCAGATGCAAGTGCATGGACCATTTGGACATGAGCGTTGGCTTGTTTTTGTTAGAGTTGTTTCCGGTGTGATTGGGATCAGTGTGAGTCAAGTGAGTGGGTTGATACGTGGGTTCCCCACTATCTAACTCCATTATCTCTGTTGGTGTAAATAATTATTCATCTTGAATATTATTACACTTACTTAAATTTACTTAGGAAATGCATTTCATAGTAGTTTGGGTATGAGACACTTGGGTGTTTGTGCCACATTGGGATAGTGTGTGTAGGAGAATTTCCACCTTTTATGGTGTTGATCTTGTGTGGACTATTATATTATTTCTCCTACCTACGCACACCTATTTCCTACCGACCCTTGTTTCTTATTGAGCCACATGTCATGTTTGTGTGCTCACATATCCATATAGCCTTGCCTATATAAGCAGACTCATATTCATTATATGTAACGAATGCTTAATGATCCAGTTGATCATATTTTTCATCTTGATAGAATACAGTTTATTTCTATCATCTATTTTGTTCTCTCTTATTTGTGCTTTCCATTGCCTCTTGATCTTGGCAAAATCTCACATGGTATCAGAGCCATTAGAGTGCCATTGGTTTGCCAATTGAGAGAATTTTGGGGTTTGCATTTTGGAGCTTTCTATTGCAGGTTATTATTAGATCTTGTTGGGTCAGATCTGAGGTCACCATTGGATTGAGGAGGTTTGAGAAAGTAAGAATCGCCTTTTATTTTGTCCAAATCCGACATCCGAGGCCAAATCTAGAGCCGTTTGAAGGTGGAGGGTGGTGACTTGTCCTAGCAGCGATCTGCAATTTTGGAGCATTTTTGGTCAAATCCGTCATTGCCATTGCGCTTAGAAGGCCCAAAAACCTTAAGATCGACTGTCAATTCATTGAAATTGGCCTCCATCACCCCGAGTTTAAAAAATCTCCCCTCTTAGCCCGCCGTACGGACTTGCAGGTACAAGTCTGAATTTTTTTTTTAATTTTTTCCATTTTTTAATTATTTTCGAAAATTTGAAAAATAAGAAATAAAAAATAATTTAAAAGCGAGGGTGGGGGGGTCTTTATTGGTCCGCAGGTGTACCTGCGATGACTGCAGGCCACCTGCGGCCCCACAAGCCCTACAATATCGTAGGGTACCTGCAGGTCTCGCAGACAACCTGCGACCCACAGGTGGTCCTTGAGTGTACCGCAGGCTACCTGCAGGTAGGCCAACCCCGTAAGGGGTCGTTTTTTTTATAAATATATATATTTTTTTAATAATTAAAAAAAAAAAACTTTTTTTCTTTTTTTTTTTAAATAAGTTTTTTTTAATAATAATAAAAAAAATAAACTTTTTAATAAAGGTTTTTTTATCTTTAATAAATTTTTATTAAAGTTTTTTTATATCATCAAAAAAATGACTATCGCCTTTTTTGCATTTTTTTCTTTATTTTTTAGTAAAGTTTTTTTGCATGGGCATAATAATTGTTTTTATTTAGATTTTTAAAATCTTTTAAAAACACAAACATCATTTAATAATTCAAATTGGGAACACTTTTTTCCTTGTCACTTTATATACCTGTCTTGCAGTGCTTCCAACCGGCAATCAAGGAGGGGGTTGATTTGCTCCTTTATATGTCTTGGCCACATCCCAATTGGAGGCATCTTTTTTGTAGTATTCTACAGGGCTTCTTGGTGGCATCATCTTCATGTTTCCAGATTTGCACTATCATGTTGTATGCTCTTGCATGAGCAATGTTGTACTCGCACTATCATAAAGTGCCACACCTCTTTGTATCTTGTCAATGTTGACATATTTGATGTAATCCTCTTGTATACATAGATTAGGAATATCTTGTGAGACTTGGTGCATGGCTCCAGTTCAGACTTAGATTGTACACATTTGTGCATGGCTCCCGTGAGACTTGGATTGTACCAGTATTTCTGCTATTTCTGAGTATCCAGATGATGCTCACAGCAGGTTGTCTCCATGCCCGATCTTCATTTTGTTGCAGTGAGTGATTCATCATCATCAACTTGGTACCTGGTTTTGTCACACTTTGACATTATTGGTGCAGCATTGGCTCTCTTTCTTCCTTATGGGGAGGTATTTTGGTCATCATCATTGGACCATCTTTGCAGGAGATTCGACATTGAGGGGGGCCTTCATGGTCTATTCTTCTCTCTTATGGGGGGGACATAGTTTGTTCTTCTCATTCATCATTGAGAGCATTGTGTGCTTTCATCATCTCTCTTTTGGGGGAGGGTTTTTTCCCATTGGGTTTTTCTCTCTTTCCCCGCTTTGTGAGAGATTTTGCATTGGTTTTCATGCATTTGTATTTGTACATGGGTACCTAACATGGCCTAGTAGCCGGGACCCATCTTACATTGCTTAGTTGCCTTGTAGACTTAAGTGCATTACCCTAAGTTGCACTTAAGGGGGGGTGTTGGTGTAAATAATTATTCATCTTGGATATTATTACACTTACTTAAGTTTACCTTGGAAATGCATTTCATAGTGGTTTGGGTATGAGACACTTGGGTGTTTGTGCCACATTGGGATAGTGTGTGTAGGAGAATTTCCACCTTTTATGGTGTTGATCTTGTGTGGACTATTATATTATTTCTCCTACCTACCCTTGTTTCTTATTGAGCCACATGTCATGTTTGTGTGCTCACATATCCATATAGCCTTGCCTATATAAGCAGGCTCATATTCATTGTATGTAACGAATGCTTAATGATCCAGTTGATCATATTTTCCATCTTGATAGAATACAATTTATTTCTATCATCTATTTTGTTCTCTCTTATTTTTGCTTTCCATTGCCTCTTGATCTTGGTAAAATCTCACAATCTCAAACAATATCCTTGTCAAATGATGACATGGAAAGTTCACTTGAGTATGATCGTCTATTAGATCTTGTATAGCTAGGACATGTTTTTGCAGTTGTTGCACTGCAAGGGAATGAAGAGAGATCAAAATATTGGTTGGCACGATGTGTATAGGGAAAACAAAAGCTAACACAACTAGTGACAGATGATGACAGGTTCACATATCCTACAGGTTCAGTTGTTGTTTTGGGAACTTGGTTGCGAACATACATGATTAGAAAGAATGGCATACTTGCATTTGAAGACTATGAGAGACACAAAACCATTATAATGTATTCACACCTTATTATAGCTACAAATGTCAAGTTGTTGAAGCATCAAGCAAAACTGAAGACTAAAGAGCTATGGACAGTGACTATTGCTGATCATGAAGCAATACTGGATACTCTTAAACAAAGAGATGACCCTTCAGGCACACTTGAGTAGTAGGTCTTTAATGGTGCCTTATTTTTTTTATCATGCATTTCATTTCAAACAATGATCATTAAACCTTAATGATCAAGTTTGTTACATGTATATTAAGGATGTGCTGAAAATGCAGGTCTATTGATGAACGTTTTTTTTTTGCAACACGGTTTTTGCATGCACATAGTGGGTACACAATATAATCGGAAGGGACGTATTTTTGCAACATGACTTATTATCATGCATTTGATGAGATTTACAATTTTTGTTATTAGAGAACACTATCTAACAATTTTTTATGATATAATTATCACAAAACCTTTATGCTCATGCAGGTCTTTATTGATGATATACAATAGTACATCACATTATGATTTTTGATGATATACAGGTTCATGCTAGATCATTTGCCATTGACAAGACCCTCTCTTGGTGATGGTACATATTCTTTTGTGCATTAATGAGATAAAATTTTGTGCATAAACATTAAGTCAAGTGAATGTATTGCTATTTAGAAATGACCATATCTACCATCATCTTCAACCATGCAGAGAAATGAGTGAGAAGGGCTTTAATCAACATGCATCTTTCTTCTAAGTTATGCTTGTATACTTTGTAGAGAAACTGGTAAGTTTCATAATTATACAATCTTGTGCGTCTTAAAAATGTTTGAAATGATCTATTTATAATTTTCCAAACTAATTTGTATTAAGTGTTATAATTTATTTCTTGTAGCACATTCATTCCGCATAAAAGGGTTACTTATCTTGGTCTTCATTTATATACAGGCATTGTTGTATGCAAGCTTTTCTCTTAGGTCATGAGGATGTCTGATGCAGATGAAGTGGGATGTTGTATTTTTATATGGATGTGAATTGATGTAACATTGTTATGATGATATACAATGTCCATGAGCAAATTGGTTTAGTTATATTGATGATAATGTCCATGTATCTGTACATGAGTACATTGGTGTAGTTGTATTGATAATGAAAAAAAAATCATGTTTGCATATCCCTTCATGGATGTCACATGCAAGTGTAATGGTAATTAGGTGTATAAAATACATGGAAATATTCATGATCATTATGTGTCTACAACGTAATGCTTGTTTATATATAATTTTAGCACTCAAGGGATGACGTCGGTAGGGTATGACCCCGAGCGTTTGATCGAGTGGGGGGGAAAAATAGGAGCATACGTAGAGAAATAATGCCTAATTGGACATGTCAGAGCCGACGGTTCGTCATCATGATGAGTAGAACAATAAATCGACCACACGACAACATTCCATTGAGTGAGACTGACGATTTTTTCGCCAACCGAAAAATTGCTGCCCTAATAAAACCGTAGGGCAACTTGAAAAATCGAGATAGGCTTTTGTAGGGACCCCTCTCATGGCCCCATAGGTTCAAATGGATCATTTGCAGGTTCCACAGATTCCAAGTTAGGGCCCATCAAAGTTTGACAATTTTGAGCACTTAGGGTGCTCAAGGGACAACGCCGGTAGGGTATGACCTCGAGCGTTCGATCGAGTGGGGGGGTAAAATAGGAGCATGCATAGTGTAATAATTCCTAACTGGAGATGTTGGAGTCGACAATTTGTCATCGTGACGAGCAGAACAAGAAATCGACCACGTGACAACATTCCATTGAGTGAGACTGACGATTTTTTCGCCAACCAAAAAATTGCTGCCCTAATAAAACCATAGGGCAACTTGAAAAACCAAGATAGGCTTTTGTAGGGACCCCTCTCGTGGCCCCATACGTTCAAATGGATCATTCGTAGGTGCCACAGATTCTGAGTTAGGGCCTGTCAAAATTTGACAATTTTGAGCACTTAGGGCACTCAAGGGATGACGTTGGTAGGGTATGACCTTGAGCGTTCGATCGAGTGGGGGGGGGCAACATAGGAGCATGCGTAGGGTAATAATGCCTAACTGGACATGTCAGAGCCGATGGTTCATCGTTGCGACAAGCGAAACGAGAAATCAGCCATGCGACAACATTCCATTGAGTGAGACTGACAATTTTTTCGCCAACCGAAAAATTGCTGCGCTAATTAAACTGTAGGGAAACTTGAAAAACCGAGATAGGATTTTGTAGGGACCCTTCTCATGGCCCTGTAGGTTCAAACGGATCATTCGCAGGTTCAACAGATTCCAAGTTAGGGCCCGTCAAAGTTTGACAATTTTGAGCACTTAGGGCGCTCAAGGGACGATGTCGGTAGAGTATGACCCCGAGCGTTCGATCGAGTGGGGGGGAAAAATAGGAGCATGCGTAGGGTAATAATGCCTAACTAGACATGTCGGAGCTGACGGTTTGTCATTGCGATGAGCAGAACGATAAATCAGCCATGCGACAACATTCCATTGAGTGAGACTGACGATTTGTTTGCCAATCGAAAAATTGCTGCCCTAATAAAACCGTAAGGCAACTTGAAAAATTGATATAGGATTTTGTAGGGACCCCTCTCATGGCCTCATAGGTTCAAACGAATCATTCACAGATGCACGGATTCTGAGTTAGGGTCTGTCAAAGTTTGATAATTTTGAGCACTTAGGGCGCTCAAGGGACGACGTCAGTAGGGTATGACCCCGAGTGTTCGATCGAGTGTGGGGGAAAAATAGGAGCATGCGAAGGGTAATAATGCCTAACTAGACATGTCGGAGCTGATGGTTCATCATCGCGATGAGCAGAACGAGAAATCAGCCACGAGACAACATTCCATTGAGTGAGATTGACGATTTTTCGCCAACCGAAAAATTGCTGCCCTAATAAAACCATAGGGCAACTTGAAAAACCAAGAAAGGCTTTTGTAGGGACCCCTCTCGTGGCCCTGTAGGTTCAAACGGATCATTCGCAGGTGCCACAGACTCCGAGTTAGGGCTTGTCAAAGTTTGATAATTTTGAGCACTTAGGGCGCTCAAGGGACGATGTTGGTAGGGTATGACCTTGAGCGTTCGATCGAGTCGAGGGGAAAAATAGGAGCATGCATAGGGTAATAATGCCTAACTGGACATGTCGGAGCTGACGGTTCGTCATCACGATGAGCAGAACGAGAAATCGACCATGCGACAACATTCCATTGAGTGAGACTGACGATTTTTTCACCAACCGAAAAATTGCTGCCCTAATAAAACCGTAGGGAAACTTGAAAAACCAAGATAGGCTTTTGTAGGGACCCCTCTCATGGCCCCGTAGGTTCAAACGGATCATTTGTAGGTTCCATGGATTTTGAGTTAGGGCCCATCAAAGTTTGACAATTCTGAGCACTTAGGGCGCTCAAGGGACGATGCTAGTAGGGTATGACCCCGAGCGTTCGATCAAGTGGGGGGGAAAAATAGGAGCATGCATAGGGTATTTTTCATTAAATGAATTGTATTTTTCATTGAATGGATTGTATTATATTGTTGATTAAATGAATTGTATTGTTCATTAAATGAATTGTATTGTATTGTTCATTATAAAAACATCACTTAGGATGAAATGAAATGAATTGTATTGTTCATTAAATAGCCATTATTAACCATTGTTAATTATTGGAATGAAGATTAAGGATTTCCATGATAACACCACTCACAGATGAGCAACAATTTATATGATTGAATATCAACTTTTGTATATATAAAAATGTCAAATGATTACAAATGTATGTCCATACACAAATATGGCATAAATGCCAACTGAAACAAAATGTATGTCTAAATACGTGAATGTATGTCCATATACAAAATATACATGCCAACTAGACATGTAAGCATCCAAAAACTATCTATAACATCCTAAGCTGCTGATGGTTCATCAAAATCAATCCTCTTCGCCGCACTGCTCGGCTCTGAAGGATCCTGCATAAGAAAAACAAACCACGATTAATATTAGTTATATTATATAATTCACATTCAAAAAGTTGACGTAAAAATGAACTATAATTAAACTATTCATGTTTACCTCATCTCCATGTTTTCTCTTCAGCTTTGCAGGACTCTTGATGTATGTCTTCAATAGAGGAGGTAAGTTTTGAATATTTTCATACACAACCTACATATGTTCAGAAACATGACATTGATACAAGTTATCATATAATTGTCACTGATAATAACAAATTATATCTACTAATCAAAAAATAAAATAAACACACATCTACTCGAGGCATCTCTTCTTCTTCTTCTTCAGGTATACTGGGTGTAGTCATCAAGGATGTGAAGCCAAGAATTCTCTATATATATACACAACAAGTATATGAAACTATCAATCTATGTCTAGACATGTATAATCACTATAAGTTATTTAAACTATTCATTCAATCATATTTGCATTCAATTACCGTTCCCTTGTCTCCAACTACACTACCAGATCCTAAATCACACTGCCCCACACTTGTGCTGCTTGTGCCCTACAAGAGTAAAATAAGATATACATGCAAGTTACTACATAATCTAATTAATACCAATATAAATGATGAGCATCTATGTACAATAAAATACAAATGACTAGGTCCAATAATATATGTACCGTCAAGCTATCAAGGCCAAATGAAATGGCTGACAAGGTGCCCTCCTGAATCTGTCTCAACTCATCCTCGGTCATCAACTGTTAAATAGACCATGTAAATAAAAATTAGTACTTAATATTATCTAATTTATAAATATTAAATTAAAATATAAAATGAACTGTGAAAACATAAATCTTACCACTACATCATCAATGTATGATGACGGTGCCTCCTCGCCTCTAGCATGTGAGGACTCCCTAGGGTATCCTACAGTCTGTGTAATAACATCTGGTGCATCATGCATCTCATGCACCTCATAATCTGCATTGTCCATAGGAGGATCAACGAGCTATCCAACTAGACCCAAGCATACGTGCCCACACATGACACAACTATGGGGCACGCATATGTGTGGAGCCAAAGATGACGTGTCACTGGCATTGGATGCACCGCTACCATCAAGAGTAGGCTGAGCTACTGACGCAACCTGAGAAATCAAAAAGCAACTCAAAGAGTGAATAACCGATATGGTCTGTGAAGCTGCCTCACAAATGATATCAAGATACTGAACTGCAGGTAGGGGATCAACAGGAGGAGGGGGGGCATATGGGCCCTATACTACTCTGACTGCCCTAGGTCTATTTTGGGGCATACCTAAACCTACACCCCGGAAAGGTTGGATATCAAAGTAGTTCACATGTTTGTGTAAAACAAACTTAGCATAAAATTGTTTTATGAAATAGAAGGGGATATCAAGATTGTTGTTGGGTGGTTTGTCGAAAACCATCCACCAATGATCCCAAAATTTTTTCACAATCCCATCATTTGTGCACCATTTAATAGAAAGTTTTATTTTTTTGAGATCTACGGGCTGACCAGTACGGGGATTGACAAACAATGAGGCAATTTTGACTTTGGATATCTCAAGATCCTTGATATCTTTATACGACAAGCCATCTGCATATTTTTCCTTCATA
Organism: Cryptomeria japonica; assembly: GCF_030272615.1. NCBI lineage: Eukaryota > Viridiplantae > Streptophyta > Pinopsida > Cupressales > Cupressaceae > Cryptomeria > Cryptomeria japonica. Next base: position 623,449,557 of record NC_081408.1, on the reverse strand, counting down.
GAATCTCGCCACAAAAGGGCGGCATCATGCTCCTCAGTCATGGTTTCCATAATTTTTATGATCAACGTGAGAGGATCAAACATTGGGTTTAGACAAGGTATCCTACGATATACTTCTACAATCCCCCTCAATTCATTCAAATTTTGTGCAATCAAATCTTGAATGGAGGGGGGGTTTGGCAAATGAGGGTTTGGTTGTTGCAGTTGTGGTTGGTTAGTGTTTTCATTGTTATCCCCCATTTTTAATCTAATTGAATGTAAACAATTAAATTTAGTTAACAAATTTAAACAATTAGGTATTTGATTTAAAAAAACCTAATTTTCATGAAAAAACCTATATTTTCAATGAAAAATCAAATAAACATTAACAAAAAATAAAAAAATGAATGAAAATGATTCAAAACGATAAAATTCTTACCTCTAAATCTATTTTTTAGCAATTTTTTGTCAAAACACCGAATATCGGATGGAGCGGATATCGGATTTTGATGAAATCACATGACTCGTGAGTTAAAAATGACTCACGAGATTGTCACTGTCGAAATATAAAAGTCTCAGAAAATCGGATATCCGATTTTCTCGGATATCCGATTTCTATACTTAAATTATTTTTAAATAACATATATAATATAATAATATATTATATAATATATTATTATATTATATAATACGTATTGTATTATATAATATATATTATAATATATATTATAATATTATATTATATTATATTATATATAATATTGTATTATACAATACGTATTATATACTATATTATATATTATATAATAATATAATATAATAATATATAATATAATATGTATTATATAATATATTATTATATTATAAAATACGTATTGTATTATATTATATATATATTATAATATATAATATAAAACAATATTATATTATATTATATTATATTATATTATATTATATTATTGTATTATATAATATATTATTATATTATAATATAATATAATATAATAATATATTATATACTACGTATTATATAATATATATAATGTAATAATATATTATATAATATGTAACATATAATATATTTTTTAAATTAAAATTACAAATAAAAATTGGATATTCGATTTGCATAGGTAATTACCAGGCCAAGATGTACTGACACCCAAGCCAAGTAAAAAGTCAACACGGATTTTCACGTTTTTGGGCGAGTGAGGAAGGCTATTTTTTTCACATTGCCACTTTTTGGCCCCCCTTGATGTTGCACTAACCCACAAACTTTAAACCTCTTCTTTAAGTACTGCTCTAGATCATTGTGGCACTATATACTGGTTTGCAATCACTGCAATCATGAATTATGAGGGTTTGTTTGAGTTTTTCTATCTTCACAAATTCCCGCACACCTAGACTTTTTGAATTCTATGAATCCTTACTCACTAATTCTACCCTAGACATTATGAACTGTCATGGGAGTACCTACTATGACAATAAACTATCACTATATTCTAGCTTATATCAGACTTTGACACTAAGAACTTGTCCCTCTTATTGTATATTGTTCATCTGTTGGCAAGAGACATTGTAATGGAAGAGATAAGTGCTTGATGAGTGTTTTGGTGTTCTCATTGATGACAACTCAGATCAAAAGCTTCATCTGGAATATGTTGAATCATCCTATCGAAAGTTCAAAGTCTACTTTGCTTAAGTCTAGAAGGTGGAACACAATGTTCGACAAAGTAAGAGTGCTTTTAGTAGAACTCAATTTTGGGTGCACATTTTTCTTTGTGGTGGAAGAAGTAGTCGATTGGATAATTAGAATAGCTTAGTCCACAATCCTAGCCTCTGGTATTGATTCTCATGCAAGATTGAAGATCCAACATTTGATGTTTCAGGAAGAACAAGGTTCTTTGGCCAATTAGTGGCATAGCGTGTTATGCAAAATCTTTGGGATAATTTTGTGGATTGGTTTCGAGTTCGAGATTGTCAAGCCGACATATGTGAAGCATATAATCAATTTGTTTTGCATTAGTAATTGGATTGAGCCAACTCATTTTAACACGTTTCATGTTTTGCAAATGTTTTGGAGTTGACATGTTGGTAACCTAAAACAAGAGACGCGGATATATAAGACTGATCTATATGATCATTTTTTATGATCTGTGTGGATGTGTGAAGATTGTATGAGATTTTGTGAATAGTTTCAAGTATGCTATCTTTGGATTTATGCTCCAGTATATATGACAGTACAACAAAATAGAGGATTGTGTCAAAGCAATGGAAGTAAGATACTTTGTGCTTAACCAGAACTGCACTTTGGCATTTGTAGATGCTATTCATCAATTCAGTCATTCAAGTTATTATTTGTAAACATTTGTAGGATAGTGGATCTCTAGGGGTTGTAGCCCTCTCTTGTATTTGAGTAGTGAGCTCTAGGCAGTGTGCCTAAATTCATGTGCATTCCCCTTTGTAATATTATTATACTCTTGATCACAGTATTTTAATATTGTGGATCTCAATCCCACTGTGGTTTTTCCCTTTCTAGGTTTCCACGTAAAAATTTTGATGTTATGGTTTTGTGCTTGTTCGTATTGAGTTTTTGTACTTTACTTTTATTCATTTGCATCAAGTGGTTTAAGAATCAGTTCAAGAAAGTTAAAAATTGTAAATTACTAATTCACCCCCCCTCTTAGTGTTCATTGATTCCAACATCATATTCATGATTGTGTGATGCCATTCTTTTGTGCACTACTATGATATAATCCTATAGGGTTTGTATTGATGTTTCCCTTTCTTTTGATGATCTTTTTATTTATGTTGTTTGATGGTGACTTTGGTCTGATTGCCTAAAAATAGGCTTGTGCATTGTCCTTAAATTGTCTTGATGATTGACTTTGCAATCTTTTATCCTTTACATGTATTATATCTTTAGTACTCATGCTCTGAAACTGAGCCTTTGTGGCTTCATGTTTTTATTATTGCTCATCCTTTAACAGTCTAAATGGTTGTATTTTCTTCTTTAATCTTCCCCTTATGACCGAGGCTATTAGCTCTGTGCTATGTGCTTCTTTAACCTCAAAGAGGAAAAACCACGGTGGGATTGGTGACCCACAATATCTATCCACTGGCCAAATGAATACAAATTACAATAAGGGCCTACACATGTAGGAAGGCCAATAGCCTAGATTGCACTACTCATCACAAAAGGAGCCTCACTGACTACATACACCAAATATGGAGTTACAAACAAAATTTTGAACTCTAAGAATGCATCTGCTATGTTGGATGAGTTTCGATTAAAACACAATCTGTATCAGTTTTCACTATGTCTTCCCTTACTGGTATCTTACTTCGCTTCCCAAATCTCTAAACCAGTATCCAAGACCGACTATAGAACATTACATTCACATTCAGTCGATCAAGATCACTCACATAACCTTACACTCTTATATCACCTTATACATTCAAAATAACCTAATTGGACCGACTTAAATACCCTTCCCAATCATAAACATAAATGTCTTATGTCGGCTTACAATGATATTACAATTTATTTACATGTTGGCCTAGACAAAAATAAATGCATTAAACTTTGTGACCGATGTTGCTAATTGCTGCCATGTAGACTTGCTGAATCAACCTCCTATGTCAACCTCATATACTGGTTCCTAGTTTGTCAGTTTCCCTTGTCTGTCGGTTTTCGGTTTCTTTATATGCTGGATGACTTAAATGCTAATGAGTACTGGTTAAGTGTCCAACCCAAAATGGTGTGAGTTGCCATCAATGACAACACAACTAAACTGGATGAGTGTCAATTGTCAACAAATGACAAAACATCTTATATGTTTAGATAATTGTACAAGACAATTCAAGAATTCTCAAATGTTTTATTAGTTAAGAAGGGCTCACAAGGAATACAATATCCCACATATATGGAGTTTTTCTAAAGCTGGACATGGTAAAGGAGAACATTATGGAGTTGGTGCATGTATTAAAATAAGTCTTGCTAGAGAGGAATTAAAATTTGAGGATAATGTAAAATTTAAAGATGCACATCCAGTTGTGGATTGGTGAAATACAACATTATCTACTTGATCAAGTGTGAACTCTAAAATTCAATGATTATTTTGGTTTGTTCAAGAAGAGAACATTGTGCCCTAGAGACTTGATTGTGAGCCAGTTAGTAGATTAGTAAAATGAAATTCATTTAAGAGTTCAAATGTAAGAACATGGACTATTTGGACAAGGGAGCTTGCATGTTTTTGTCAGTTTTGTTTTTTAGGGGATTCCAATGTATGTGAGAATATTGAATGGGTTGAAGAGTGGAATCAAAGATCGTTGACACCTACTCAAACACAAGATCAGAGTGTCAATTGAAGATAATGATCAACTATTTGCATTAAATGATTATGACCATGTTTCAGACCTTATACAAAAAGGTAATTTAATTATTTTATTTCAAATTTTGATGAACATGTTTAATTAATTTCGTTTTTAATATATTTTATAAATTGGTGAAATTTAATTATAAATTTGATAAAATTAATTTTGTTTGTAGGATATGTGTATTTCATTGTTGCACCTATGGATAATGAAGAGGAACTAGAATATTGGTTGGCTCAATGTGTTGAGACTAAAAACAAGTTAATTCAACCTCAAGAAGATGATGATGGCTATTATTATCTAACTAGTTCATTGATGGTTGTTGGAACTTGGCTAAGGAAATATTTGACAAGGAAGAATGGTTTGTCTACTTTCGAAGATTATGAAGCACATATGAAGATTATACACTACTCACATTTGATTGTTGCGGAAAATATACAAGTAGTAAGATACCGTGAGAGACCTAATAATAAAGAGTTGTGGACAATTTCTATGAAAGATCATGAGACAATTATGCTTTGGAAAAAAAGAGAGGATGTAGATGGTACAATGGAATAATTTTTCTAGGTATATATCTATATATGTATATATATGTATATATAAATATATGTATGTGTGTATGTATGTATGTATATATGTATGTATGCATGCATATAAGTTTAATATAATATAAATTTAACATATTCTTCAATGATATTGATATTGATTTACATAATTAAAATTATTTTATTATCATTTGATCTATAGTTTTATTATTGTCATCCCCTTAAGAGCTTACTTGATAGTACAATGGAATAAGTAAATAGAGGTATGTATAAATTTTTAAATTATTTACATGTTTTAAATGATATTTATAAATTTCTTTAATACATATTTAAACTTCATTTTGGCATTTTGTACTTTCATAGATTTTAATTTATGTCCACTTAAGCCATGTCCTAATTAGGTTCATCCCCTTAAGTTGTCCTAATTAGGTCCCCTTAAGACATCCTAATTAGAGGTTCATCCCCTCGAGTCATCCTAATTACCTACCCTTATAAGATATCCTAATTCTAGGTCCATCCCCTTAAGCCATGTACTAATTAGGTCCATCCCCCTTATCCATGGCCTAATTAGTTTCATCCCCTTAACCCAAGTCCTAATTAATTCATCCCCTTAAGCCATGTCCTAATTAGTTTCATCCCCTTAACCCATGTCCTAATTAGTTCATCCCCTTAAGCCATGTCCTAATTAGGTCCATCCCCTTAAGTCATCCTAATTAGGTCCTCTTAAGGTATCCTAATTCTAGGTTCATCCCCTTAAGACACATGTCCTAATTAGGTCCATCCCCTTAAGTCATCGTAATTAGGTCCCCTTAAGGTATTGCAATTCTAGGTTCATCCCCTTAAGGCATCACAATTCTAGGTTCATCCCCTTAAGCTACATTAATTAGGTCCATCCCCTTAAGTCGTGTCCTAATTAGGTCCATCCCCTTAAGCCACATGTCCTAATTAGGTCCATCTCCCTAAGCCATGTCCTAATTAGCTTCATCTCCTTAAGTCATGTACTAATTAGACAATCCCCTTAAGCCATGTCCTAATTAGTTTCATCCCCCTAGTTCCTATTTTTATATTATGGTTTATCTTAGTTTTTGTTGTAAGTGGCACGTTAACATTTTTCGTGAATTTAATTAAATCAATAATTCCAATAAATCGGTAAGCATCAAATTTTGTTGAATGTTTAATTAATTTATATTTTTAGTGTGTGTGTTTAATTTAATTCTAGTTAGTGTGTATCTCCTTATTAGTTCATCCCCTTAAGCCACATGTCCTAATTAGGTCCATCCCATTAAGCCATGTCCTAATTAGTTAGAACGATCCCCTTGAGCCACATATCCTAATTAGGTCTATCCCCTTAAGCCATATCCTAATTAGTTTCATCCCCCTAGTTCCTATTTTTATATATATCTAACTATTTTTTTGGTAGGTTTATCTTATTTTTTGTTGTAGATATTTTCTGCTGTGATTGAATCTTGAGCTAAGATTTTGGGAGATTGTTTGGGATGTTCATGTGTAACTAAATTTCAAATAGTTCATGATTTGGTGCTCTTTAGGTTATCTCTCTTCGTGATAGTTTTTGTTGGATTGTTCTTGAGGTTCAAATGTTGATCGATGAAGATTTGATAAGTGGTGTTGGTATAGCTATTACTGATGATTCTAACATTATTTATTATGTTTCCTAATTGTATCCTATTTTTTTATGATCCGTATTGATCGTTGTGCGAGTTTTTGGTGATTTTGCTGAACTGGTGATATTCTTCATGTTATGTGGTATACCTGGTGGTGTAGCATGTTGTGGTTGATCTTGGCATGATTTGTGGTGGTTTTGCATATTTGGAGATTTGATTTAGGTCCATGTTATGTCATGTATATCATCATATTGGTCTGATGGTCGATCTTTGTATCATGCAATGCAATTTTGTAATTGCGTATTGAGGCTTTAACCGACCTTGTTGGCAAGGATGATGAATTGTGTAAATAGATGTCATATTCATGTAATTTATGGTATGGTGTGGTTTCTACATTATCTAACAGTGAAAAGGTGCGATCAAGCGAATTCATCTTTTGACATTGAGTTTGAGAAGAGTTTTGGAGGGTTGCAGAGTAGACATATACATTCTTGACTGGAATTGTCATTAGGCATTAGCAAGTGTTGTTATTGTAATTCATTTGATTCCAGATTGTTGTTTGAATATTTTGTAAGTCCGTGAGACTTCCTTGTAAGGTAGTGTACCTTCCCTCAGGGTTGTAGCCTTGTGGGTTATTATATTTTGAGCAGTGAGCTCTAGGTAGTGAGCCTAAATGTAGGTGCATTCCCATTGTAATATTTACACATACTACTGTAGAGTATCATCTTATTGTGGGTAGGTTCCCACCATGGTTTTTTCCTTAACCAGGTTTTGCATGTCAAAATCTTGGTGTTGTGTGTTGTGCTATCTATTTTCTTATCTTTGTTGTTGCTACAGCTTATCAGATTTACATTTGCGGTTAAGTTTGATAATTTGGTGAAAACTGATTCACCCCCCCCCGCCCCCCCACCCACCCCTCTCAGTTTTCCTTCATTGTTGTTGCCATCAATTGGTATCAGAGCTAGATCCTCTGGAAGAACCTTAACTGCTTGAGGAGATCCAGGATGGTAACTGGAAGTGAAAGTGTTTATCTTTAAGAAGGAGAGTCCAAGATTTGATGGAAGTAACCATGCTATATGGAAGAACCGAATGGAGGTGCACTTGAGATGTCTTAGAGAGGATTACTGGAAGATTACTAAGAATGCCTATTTTGTTCCTCTGAATGGACCAATTACTGCTGATGAGATCAAGGAAGCTAAAAATAACATTATAGTGAAGGAAACATTGTTGAGTACCCTGACTGATTTGGAGATGTCAAATGTAATGAGATTTTAAACTGCACACGAAATCTAGGAGAAGCTTGAAACCTTGTATGAAGGAGATAAGTTGTAGAGTTTGAAAGGGAAGTATGAGATGCTGAGAATGGGAGAAGATGAGAACATAAATTCCTTTATGGCTAAGGTGAATGAACTTGTCCCAAGTATTAGATATGTCAATGGAACCCTTGAAGAAGATGAAATTATTGTTAAGGTGTTGAGATCATTGCCTCCTGCTTACAAACATAAGGTAGCTACTATTTATGAGATTTGGAGTGTGACTACTATGACAAGAGATATGTTGGTTGGAAAGATTGTTGCATTTGAACTGAATGAGTTTGGTGAATCACATTGAAATTCTAAGACATCATTTAGAGCATCTATATCTGGAAAGCAAAAATATGACCCTGAAGAATACAAAATATCCATATATGAAAGAGAGAGAAGAGAGATGGAAGAGAAAAAAAGATAATTGGAGGAGCTTGAAGCTTTGATTGTCTAGAGATTACCTAAGGGAGCTAGTAAGTATGATGGAAAATTGCCTCTAAAATGTCTCTTGCAATAAAATAGGACATTTTGCTTCTAGATGCCCAGAGAGAATGTCTAAATATGATAGGCATGATAAATTTGATAAGCATGATAGGCATGATAGATATGAGAAGCATAAGAAGTATGATAAGCCTTACAAGCCTAACTGGAAATATAAGCATCAAAAGAACTATTATTATGCTGTTGATGAAGGTGTTATGGATGAAGAATCAAAAGTAGATGAATTTATGCTTATTGTTATTAAAGTAGATGGACTAGTGCCTATTGATTCCACAAGCTACACTATTGAGGAGAAATCTCTAGCTGCTAAAGTTGAAGAGAAAGATGAATGGATGATTGACAATGGTTGTTCACATCATATGACCAATGATAAAAGCAAGTTTGTGAATATGGGAATATATGATGGTGGAATGGTAAGATTTGGATATGACAAAGCCTGTGTGATCCATGGTAGAGGTTTTATTTCCTTTGATGGTAAGAATAACACTGATGATGTCTTGTATGTTGAAGGTTTGAAGCATAATCTTTTAAGTGTTGGATAGATGGTAGACAATGATTTGCAATTTAAGAATGGAAAATGTAGAATCCTAAATGCCTCTAGTATAGAGACTGCATCGAGAACTAAGAGCGAAGGTAATATCTTTCATTTGAATGCTGGTGAAAAAAGTTGTTTGATTGCTCAGATTGATGAAAGTTGGTTGTGGCATAGGAGGATGTGTTGAATGTTAATTTTTATTCAATGATTAAGATTAGTTCTACACAAGTTGTTAGAGATTTGCCTAAAATTGTCAATCCTGCTAATCCGATATATAAAGAAAGTCGTCAGGGAAAGCAAACAAGAATTTCTTTCAAGAGTAAGCAATATACATCTGATGGATTGCTACCTATCTTGTGCATACTGACCTATGTGGACCTACAAATATCAAAAGTGTGTAGGGTGGCAAATATTTTATGTTACTGATTGATGATTATTCCAGAATGATGTGGGTTGCCTTTTTGAAGGAAAAATCAGAAGCATTAGATAAATTCAAGATATTCAAAGCAAAGGTTGAAATTGAGACAGGATTGAAGGTGAAATGTCTGAGATCTAACAGAGGAGGAGAATTTTGTTCTAGTGAGTTTGATTCATTTTGTGAGAAGCATGGAATTAGAAAACAATTATCTACTCCTAGAACCCCACAAAAGAATGGAGTTGTTGAAAGGAAGAACATGACTATTTTGGATGCTCCAAGGACTATGCTAATTGAAGGGAATGTTCTGAAGATCTATCAGAGAGAAGATGTTAGCATTATCATTTACAAATTTGAAACTAAGTGCATATAAAAGGTGATACCAGTAAGACTCCTTATGAGTTATGGTTTGGTCATGTTCCTACTATGAGATACTTCATAATTTTTGGAGGTAAGTGTTATATCAAGAGAGATGACGATATAGTAAAGTTTGATGCAAGAAGTGATGAAGCAATTTTATTGGGATATTCAACAAAGAGAAAAGCCTACCAGTGCTACAATAAAAGACAAAGGAAGATAGTGGAAAGTGCACATGTGAAAGTTGATGAGAACTATGGAAAAGAGATCAAAGCTTGTAGATATGATGATCAAAATGTTGTTTTGACACTAAATCAGACTGAAGGATTGAAGCGGAATGATCTAGTAGAGACAATTAATTTGGATGTTGCTGCTACCAACAAAGAGGTGCAAGAACCTATGATGTTGAAAAAGGGTGAATGATGGAGATCTAGAGGAAAGCTTTTCTTCCCTTCAAGGAGAGATGAAAGTTTCAATTTGGGTTTCTCTTCAAATACTTTTCACACATTACACTAGAAGAGGGGGGAAAATGCACTAGATTCAACCTCTAGAGAAAGAGATTGAATTCAAAGTGATGGTAAGTGAATCCCCTCTTCTGAGATTGAGATTTGAATTGATTGAATTGTCTATTTATGATCAAGTGTAAAAGTGACAAAGATTTGATTATAACTCAAGATAAAAGCATGGGATGAAGTTGTGCACCTAGATATGGCAATAACATGTTGAGATGAAGCTGCCTTGTGAATTTGAAAAAAAATGGCCCAGACCGTGGCGAGGTGTATCGGTCCTCTAAAAAATTTGCGAAAAAAAAAGGGTTTTTCCGCCTCTGCAAATGGAGTCCAAATATAAAAGTACAACCATGCACCTACAACCTACACATAGAAAATAGAGGGAAATGTGTTGGAATTAGGGGTTTGCCTTCAGGTCAAACCCTAGTTTTGGAATTAACCAAATGATGAAAGAAAGTACTTGCAAGTGAATGTAAATAAAATACTGAAATGTAAATCACCTCAAGGGAGGTTGTAGATAGAATGTAGATAGATTTTCTTGTGTGGAATTGAATGTCAGAATCAATCTCCTCTTCAATGGTTGAATCCTTGACTTGAATGCAACAGTTAGCCTTGAAAGGAGACTTGAGAATTCTCAATGTTGGAAAATAATGCTTGAATGCACCATCTCATGTATCTGTCTTATGCGTATTGAACTCCTCCCCAAATGGGAGGGTGAATGCAACTTAAATAATTGTCAACTAGGGCTAATTGACTGATTTTCTATCGCAGGTCAACACTGGGGGAGTCTTCCTGCTCAATGTGCAACCTCTAAAGCACATTTGAAAAGGGTCCTGCCCCAACATGGGGAAAGGGTAGGGGTGCCACGACTAGATGCAGTTTAGGTAGTCCAAAGGGCAAGCAAGATGTAGTTCTCAAGTATTGAGAAAGTCTTCGGTCTTTGATCTCTCTTAGGGATTCAATTCACATGCATGAGGACCCTAATGTGGTCAACAATTGAAAGGGTCGCAATTTTATGACACTATAGAACCTAAAAATCAAAATGATTAGAAGACCCCAAGGTATGTCAGATTGAATCACTAAAAAATCAGATCATTGGTGATAAAAATAAAGGTGTGATGACTAGAAGAAGACTAGTTGTTGAAGAGGTATGTTTGATTTCTAAAATTGAACCTAAAGATGTTGTTGAAGCTTGCAAAGATGAAAATTGGATAAAGGCTATGGAAGAAGAACTAGATTAGATTGAAAAGAATGACACATGGGAGCTTGTCCCTAGACCTAAAGACAAGAATGTGATTGGTACTAAATGGGTATTCATGAAAAAATTGAATGAAGTCAATGAAGTTGTTAGAAATAAAGCAAGATTGGTATGTAAAGATATTCACATAAAGAAGGAATTGATAATGAGGAGACTTTTTCTCTGGTAGCTAGACTTGAAGTTGTTAGACTATTGCTTTTGATGCTCTGCAAAATGGACAAGGTTAGTCTGAGATAAATAACACACAAGACAAGAAACTGTTAGTGTTAGTCAATCAAAAACTAATCTAAACAGGCATATCAAAAGAGACACTAAAATCATGCTAATATATCTAACTAATGAAACAAAGATAATGAGGCATCTCCGAATGCCTCTTAGCATGTTCTTAGCTCCTTCTCCCTTGTTCCTCTCCTCTCCAAGTTCCAAAATAGTGTAGCTCTCAGTAGCTTTTTGCACTATGGATGCTTATGGAGGATTGAGATTGTAGTATTTTGCTCTAAATGTAAAATGAAAAGCTTAAATACTAGATGATATTGAAATGATTGATTTTAACCAAAAATAACAAGATATTAGATTGCTATGCTAAAATTCTCTCTAAAATGCCTATAGGTTAAATGCATACAAGTTTTTAGGATCTGGATTATGAAGAAATGGGCTCTATTTATAGGAAAAATGGAGCAATGGATGGTTGAGATTGAGTAATCTCAAAAAGGGTCAGGATTGAATGATTTCAAATCCATGAGAGGGCTTTCAACCCAATCTCAGGATGACAAGTGTCAATGTGAGATAGGTTGAGAGGAGAGGGAATAAGCATTAAATGCTTGATATGACCTTGGGAGTTAAAGTCAAGGTTGGTTGAATGAATAAACTCTTTATTCAAAGAATAAAACTTTTATCCAATGGATAAACTCTTGTGCAAATGTGAAAAGGATAAATGGGGTCAAAACAATAAATGTTTGGGGAGACAAGTTTGAAATAACCATAAATGGTTATGTAAGAGCTATAAATGGTCATGTAAGAGCCATTAGTGGTCTTGGAAGACTTTGGGGGTTAATTTGTTGAACACACAAAGCATTAAATGCTTTTCAAAGACTTTTGAAGTCTTTGAGAAGTGACTCCATTTTGCTTAGGAATGTGACAATAATTAGGGGATGGATTAGGCTAATTAGGAAGGGGTTAGAAGAATCTAGAAGGGGATTAAATTTTGCAAGTGGATTTGGTGGGTGAGGGAAAATAGGATTTTATTAAAATAAAAATTCATTTATTTCAATAAATGTGTGCAAGTTGCATTTGTAGGAAAATGCAAGTGGGGGGGGAATAATGATTTAAATAAATGTTTTTATTTAATTTATTTAAAAGAGGAATAGGGAGATTTAATTAAATAAATAGATTTTATTTATTTAATTGATTGTGAATTTGATCTAATGAATTAATTAAAATAAATAATTTATTTAATTAATAGAAGAATGTTTGGAGATGAATTAATTAAATATTAATTTAATTAACTGATGGCTAGTGGATTTTTAATCAAATAAATAGCATTTATTTATTTAATTAAGCTGGACAGATTTGTGTGACTACAGCTTCCATATGTTGCCTATAAAGATTTCAAGGTATATCAGATGGATGTCACGTCGGCCTTTCTAAATGGTGATCTTGAGGAAGAAGTCTACATTGAGAAACTTGGTGGATTTTCATTATCAGATGATGGAGATATGGTATGTAAACTGAAGAAATCCCTTTATGGATTGAAGCAAGCCCCTAGACCTTGGTATGCTAGATTGGATAAGTATTTGCTGAAATTGGGATTTAATAAAGGTACTGCTGATAGTAATATGTATTTCAAGATTGAGAATGATAATATCTTAATTGTTGAAGTTTTTGTTGATGATAATATCTTTGGAGGAGATGATGTTGGCATTACAAAAAAAAAGGAGATTGTTGGCATTTCAATAAGGATATTGAGAAGGTTGTTGAAGATCATTGATATAACTAAAGAAGGATGATTACTATCTTAATAATATTATTTTATCATTGATGTCAAGCAATTGATTTTCTGACTCAAAATGATGTTGCCATATTTTAAGAAGTATGTTTTTATGAAAATTAAGAGGTTGGTAAGTAACTCAAATAGAATGTGATAATGAAGGGGAATAATAAAATATTCAATGGGAAACTGTTACCGAGTTAGATAATGATGAGATCATGTTGTTTTGATTGTTTTGATATCCTACATATGATGTTTAATACTGTACTATATCACCGAGCAAAGAACCTAGTCGATAAACCCTAAGGTTATCGATATCGGTTAAAGAAGGCAGAACATCTACCGAGTGAAGTTCAATATTTACCGAGTAACAATCGAGTTATAATAGATCGCATTGGATGGATAAAAGCATTATTTAATAAAGGATGCTAATGAGCTAGAGATGAATAAATGATTGGTATGCCGCGCATGAAGTATGTTAAGGATCGACAACATGGAAAATAAAAAAGGAAGATCTACAGCACAGATTGAACCACAATAACCTAGCACAAGTTCCAAAGAAGGAATGCAAGTTCCAAGGTAAGGTAAAACATTTTTCAGATTGAAGGATACATTGAACCTGGTCAAGTTTGAAGATTTGATGGCTAAGATTGATCATGGGAAATGTGATCAAGGAGATTTAGCGGTTAGAGATTGTTTATAAATAGGGAATTGTTGATGAACAATGGATGCAGGCAAATGTATGCACAATGATGCTACAATAATGTTTACCGAGCACAAAAGCTTGAAGATCTAATTGAAGAACAAATTGAGAAGCCCAACAAGTCCAATAAGGGACAAGATAAGTCGTATGACAAGATTGTTTTTAGCAAATAGAATCTGCTTTAGCATTTTAGATGTGAAGTTGCAGATATATTTTATTACAATTGTTTATTTCGTAAGTAACAAAAAATCTCTTAACCGAGTGGACTTAATAGTCTTATTTGTAAACCCTCCAGCAAGGTAACATTCTAAATGAGTGTTTGAAATCCTTTGACAAGGTCACTTCTAACGAAGTGCAAGACTCTAACAAGTCTAAGGGAAATCCCTTAACCAGGTCACATCTAGCAATGTGTTTGTAATCTATAACAGGATTTGCTTTTAACCGAGCATACTCTAGAAGGGTATATTTCTTAGTGAGTCCGAAATCCCACAGTGGTTTTTCCCTATTTGGTTTTCCATGTTAAATCTGGTGTTATATGTGCTATGATGTTTAAGTGTATCTATTTATAAGCATTGAATGATTTACAATCTTAGTTGCATATCATTAAAGGCTACCAATGTTGAATCTATTGAATATATTGTGTTGTAAGTTTTTATGATTCACCCCCCCCTCTCATCTCAGCTAACAATTGGTATCAGAGCTTTGGACTTCGGAAGAAAAGTTTAAAGGTACTTGAGGCAAAGATCCATAGATGTACAAAAGGGATGCACCAAAGCTGAACAAGTCTAGTTTCTCCACATGGCAGAAAAGGATGAAGCCACACTTATCAGGAATTGGAGAATATGCAACATATTATCTGGAGAATGATTACATAGCACCCATCACCAACCCGATGACAATAGAAGAGGTAAAGGCAAAGCAAGAACATATTCAAGCTATGATTGAAATAACATCTGCATTAACTGACTCAGAGTTTAATGACCTAGAAGGCTGTAGTGATGGCAAAACAATGAGGAACAAGCTCATATCTTTGTATGGTGGTGATGAAAATGTTTAGAGAGAAAAAGTAGATAGACTAAGAGGTCAGAATGAATGAAGGTGAGAACGTCACTCAATATAGTACAAGGTTAAAGGAGACTGTCAATCAAATCAAAGGAGCAGGGGGAACTATTGAAGAAAAGGATGTAACAAGTAAGTTGCTTAGAACACTTTTACCAGCTTATGCTATTCGAGTCTTTGCAATCAATGAATTAAGATTTGTACCAAACATGTCGGTTTCTTTGGATGCTACTATTGGTAAGCTACATGCATTTGAGTTAAGTAATTTTGATAATAGTGGGTCTTCAGTAAATAAAGTTGAATCTGCATTTAGTTATTTTCATATTGGTGAATCTAATGATTACAATGATAGAATGTATAAGTATACTAAAGGAAATCACAGTGGAGCAATTGAAATATTTCGCAAAAACATGGAAGAGGTACACAAACTATATGAAGAAATAAAAAAAAAAGAAGAGTTTGAAGCATTATTAGCCAAAAGGTTACCGAGAGGAAAAGGTAAGTATAAAGGAAAGCTACCTTTAAAATGTTTTAACTGTGATAGAATAGGACATATCTTGACAAAGAATCTAGTGAGAAGAGAGACTACTAAGATGAGAGACAGAAAGACAACCAATATAGAGGACACCGAGACTTCAGAAGGAAAGATAGAAAGACATGCCTAGTAGCTGATGAGGAATCCAATGATGATAAATCTAATGGAACTAATATAGAGGAAGTCGTTTATGTGGCCATCAAAGATGGACTAGATGAAGAACGGTACGAAGAAAAAGCCCTAATATCTCACATAAATAAAAATGATTCTTGGATCATAGATAGTGGATGCTCACATCAAATGACAGGTGATAAACACAAGTTTGTTAAATTAGAAGACTATGATGGAGGTTGTGTAAGATTTGGTAATGATGCACCATGTCTGGTGAAAGGTAAAGGATCCATAACACTTCTTGACAATTGTCTGTATGCTAACATAGATGATACCTGGTTATGGAATAAAAGGTTTTTTCCTGTAAATTTTGATAACTTGATCAAAATAAGCAAGAAGCATTGAGTAAGAGGTCTACCTAGCTTGGAAAAACCAGAGAATGCAATATGTCATGGATGCCAGATGAGTTAGATGACAAGGTCAAGTTTTACAAGTAAGTCCTACACTTCTAAAGGAATTTTAGATCTTGTGCACACTGATCTTTGTGGTCCTATGAAAGTTCAAAGTTATTATGGAGATAGATACTTCATATTATTTGTGGATGATTACTCAAGAATGATGTTAGTTATGTTTTTAAAAGAGAAATCAGAAGC
The DNA here is from genome assembly GCF_030272615.1 of Cryptomeria japonica. Classification (NCBI taxonomy): domain Eukaryota; kingdom Viridiplantae; phylum Streptophyta; class Pinopsida; order Cupressales; family Cupressaceae; genus Cryptomeria; species Cryptomeria japonica. The sequence goes on along the minus strand of NC_081408.1, from coordinate 623,433,111 downwards.
CTTTCAAATGTTCAAATGGTATAAGGCTAGAGCTGAAAAAGAAACAAGAAGACAGTTGGAATGTCTAAGATTTGATATAGGAGGAGATTTCATTTATGATGAATTTAAACTATTTTACAATGATGATGGTATAAAGAGACAAGTGTCTGCACCGAGAACACCTTAGCAAAATGGGATGGCTAAAAGAAGAAACAGATCAATTGTATATTGTGCTAGAACCCTGATGATAGAAAAGAGGGTACCTCAAACATTTTGGAGAGAAGCAATCAGCACTGCAGTTTACACCCTGAACCGAGTCCAACTGAAGAAAGGAACTTTGAAGACACCATATGAAATCTAGTATGATGAGAAACCCAATGTAAGTTATTTTAAGATATTTGGAAGTAGATGTTATGTTCACAAAGATGACAGAAATGGAAAGTTTGATCAGAAAAGTGATGAAGGAACATTTCTTGGTTATTCTTCTAGAAGCAAAGCATTTAAATGTTTGATAAAATCATCTAACAAAATAGTAGAAAGTGCAAATGTGAAAATTGATGAATTTGTAGAAAGAAATGATGAAGGAAATTCCAAAGAACTAGAAAATTATGAAGAATTTGTTTATGTTCAACCGAGAAATCCTACCGAGAAAGTTGATGAAGAAAATGAAGAGAATACTCAGTTACCGAGTGATGAAGAAGATCATATAGAGCCTACCGAGCCCATATTATCCAAGTGTGTCAAAAGAAATCACGCATCAAGTCAGATTATAGGAGATAAGGATGATCCAGTAATGACAAGGAACAAACTGAGACAAAACACATGTTTGATATCTAAATTTGAACCGAGGATAGTAAAAGAGGCATTTAGTAATAAAGATTGGATAAATGCTATGATAGAAGAGATTGATCAAATCAAGAAGAATGAAACATGGACATTGGTCTCAAGACCAAAAGAGAAAAATGTAATCGGTACAAAGTGGATTTTTAGAAACAAGCTGAATGAAAAAGGTGAGGTCATTCGGAATAAAGCAAGACTAGTTTGCAAAGGTTATGCTCAAGAAGAAGGAATTGATTATGGTGAGACTTTTGCACTTGTGGCAAGACTTGAAGGAGTAAGAACATTGTTGGCATATGCTACTTACAAAAATTTCAAAGTATATGAAATGGATGTTAAATCTGCATTTTTGAATGGTATACTAGAAGAAGATTATATTGAACAGCCTGAAGGATTTATTGAAGACAAGAATAAAGATCAGGTATGTAAGCTGAACAAAGCATTATATGGTCTAAAGAAAGCACCCATAGCATGGTATGAAAGACTGCACTCTTATTTGATCAAGATTGGATTTATAAGGACAAGTGAAAACAACAACATGTATATGAAGAATAATGAGAACAATGGTATACTGCTTTCAGCCATATTTGTTGATGATATTATTTTTTGTGGAAATGACTCCCTATTCAAGAACTTTGGAAATGAAATGTGCAAAGAATTTGAGATGTCATTAATTGGTGAAATAAATTATTTTATAGGTTTACAGATACCGCAAATGAAAAATAAGATTTTCATTAATCAATCCAAGTATATAAAGGAAATCCTCAAGAAATTTGGAATGGAGGATTCTAAACCTATAAGTAATCCATGACTACCAACTATAAACTATCAAAGAATGATGAATCTGCATCTGTTGATGAGACACTTTATTGATCTATGATTGGAAAGTTGCAATATGTGGTTCACAGTAGACCAGATATAGCACATGTAGTAGGTATAGTTGAAAGATTTTCTGCAGATCCCAAGGAAACACATATGACAACAATCCAGAGAATTTTCAAATACCTGAAAGGCACTTAAGATTATGGCTTAGCATATCAAAAAGGGAATGTTTTTGACCTAAAAGTTTATACTGATGCTAACTGGGCAGGAAACATTGATGATAGGAAAAGCACAAGCGGTGGAGCTTTCTTCTTGGGAGATAGACTAGTATGTTGGCTTAGCAAGAAACATGGATGCATTTCACAGTCAACAGCTGAAGCTAAATATGTCACTGCAACATTGAATTGTACCAACATAGCATGCATCACAAAACTGTTGGAAGGTATGAATGAGAAATTTACTAAACAAGTAACTATATTCTTTGATAATACTAGTGCCATTAACATTTCAAAGAATCCGGTAATGCACTCTAAGACAAAGCATATCTCTATAAAGTATCATTTTCTCAGAGAAGAAGTTCAAGAAAAGAAAGTTGTGCTGGAATATATTAGTTCAAAGGAACAAATAGCAGATATTTTCACAAAGCCACTACCAAGGGACACTTTTGAGTATCTTAGAAGTCAGTTAGGGGTCCTACCCCTATCTAGTACTCACTGACAGAGTTCGATAAAAGCATTAATTCTCTGAATCTAAAGAATAACTATCTATGAAGTTGATGCTGCTTTACACTTTAGGAGGTCGCCTAAAGTTGTACAATAAAAAGTGATTGAAGACAAAGATGCTCTGACTATGAATGAGACTGCAAGGATATTACCTCACAAAGGTAGAAATCATGAATTAGTTTTCTTTTTGGCATTGTTGTCAAAGGGGAAGAAGACTAAATGGTGAAGACTAATGACAGGAGGAGAAGACATCAGAATAAATCTACACAAATGGAGAAGTTGACACAACAATCAGTATCTGAATCAATTGAATCAAATCAAGTTGGTTTTGCCATCAATGCCAAAGGGGGAGATAGTTGGTATTACAACAAAAAAGGAGATTGTTGGCATTTCAATAAGGATATTGAGAAGGTTGTTGAAGATCATTGATATAACTGAAGAAGGATGATTACTATCTTAATAATATTATTTTGTCATTGATGTCAAGCAATTGATTTTCTGACTTAGAATGATGTTGCCATATTTTAAGAAGTATGTTTTGATGAAAATTAAGAGGTCAGTAAGTAACTCAAAAAGAATGTGATAATGAAGGAGAATAATAAGTTATTCAATGGGAAACTATTACCGAGTTAGACAATGATGAGATCATGTTGTTTTGATTGTTTTGATATCATATATATGATGTTTAATACTTTACTATATCACCGAGAAAAGAACCTAGTCGATAAACCCTAAGGTTATCGATATCGGTTAAAGAAGACAGAACATCTACCAAGTGAAGTTCAATATTTACTGAGTAACAACCGAGTTATAATAGATCGCATTGGATGGATAAAAGCATTATTTAATAAAGGATATTGATGAGCTGGAGATGAATAAATGATTGGTATGCTATGCATGAAGTATGTTGAGGATCGATGACATGGAAAATAAAAAAGGAAGATCTACAACACAGATTGAACCGCAATAACCTAGCACAAGTTCTAAGGAAGAAATGCAAGTTCCAAGACAAGGTAAAACATTTTTCAGATCGAAGGATACATTGAACCTGGTCAAGTTTGAAGATCTGATGGCTAAGATTGATCATGGTAAATGTGATCAAGGAGATTTAGCGGTTAGAGATTGTTTATAAATAAGGAATTGTTGATGAACAATGGATGCGGGCAAATGTATGCACAATGATCCTACAATAATTTTTACTAAGCATAGAAGCTTGAAGATCTGATTGAAGAATAGATTGAGAAGCCCGGGAAGTCCAATAAGGGACAAGATAAGTCGTGTGACAAGATTGTTTTGAGCAAATAGAATTTGCTTTAGCATTTCAGATGTGAAGTTGCAGATATATTTATTACTATCGTTTATTTTGTAAGTAACAGAAAATCTCTTAATCGAGTGGACTTAACAGTCTTATTTGTTAACCCTCTAGCAAGGTAACATTCTAAATGAGTGTTTGAAATCTTTTGACAAGGTCACTTGTAACAAAGTGCAAGAATCTAACAAGTCTAAGGGAAATCCCTTAACCGGGTCAAATCTAGTAATGTGTTTGTAATCTTTAACAGGATTTTCTATTAACCGTGCATACTCTAGAAGGGTATATATCTTAGTGGGTCCGAAATCCCACAGTGGTTTTTCCCTATTTGGGTTTTCCACCTTTAATCTGGTGCTATATGTGTTATGATTTTTAAGTGTATTTATTTATAAGCATTGAATGATTTACAGTCTTAGTTGCATATCATTAAAGGCTACCGAGGTTGAATCTGTTGAATATATTGTATTGTAAGTTTTTATGATTCATCCCCCCATCTCATCTCAACTAAAAATTGGTATCAAAGCTTTGGAATTCGGAAGAAAAGTTTAAAGGTACTTGAGGCAAAGATCCAAAGATGTACAAAAGGGATGCACCAAAGCTGAACAAGTCTAGTTTCTCCACATGGCAGAAAAGGATGAAGCTGCACTTATCAGGAATCAGAGAATATGCAACATATTATCTGGAGAATGATTACATAGCACCCAACACCAACCCGATGACAATAGAAGAGATAAAGGCAAAGCAAGAACATATTCAAGCTATGATTGAAATAACATCTGCATTAATCGACTCAGAGTTCAATGACCTAGAAGGCTGCAATGATGCCAAAACGATGTGGAACAAGCTCATATCTATGTATGGTGGTGATGAACATGTTCAGAGAGAAAAAGTAGATAGCCTAAGAGGTCAACTTGAATCCTTGAGAATGAATGAGGGTGAGAACTTAACTCAAAACAATACAAGGTTAAAGGAGACTATCAATCAAATCAAAGGAGCAGGGGGAACAATTGAAGAAAAGGATGTAACAAGTAAGTTTCTTAGAACACTTCTGCTTCCTTATGCTATTCGAGTCTCTGCAATCAATGAATTAAGATCTATACCAAACATGTCGGTTTCTTTGGATGCTACTATTGGTAAGCTACATGCATTTGAGTTAAGTAATTTTGATAACAGTGGGTCTTCAATAAATAAAGTTGAATCTGCATTCAGTTCTTTTCATATTGGTGAATCTGATGATTACAATGATAGAATGTATAAGTATACTGAAGGAAATTGTAGTGGAGCAAATGAAAGATTTCGCAAAAACATGGGAGAGGTACACAAACTATATGAAGAAATAAAAAAGCCAGAAGAGTTTGAAGCATTATTAGCCAGAAGGTTACCGAGAGGAAAAGGTAAGTATAAAGGAAAGTTACCTTTAAAATGTTTTAACTGTGATAGAATAGGACATATGGCTTCTAACTATCTTGACAAAGAATCCAGTGAAAAGAGAGACTACTGAGATGAGAGACAGAAAGACAACCAATACAGAGGACACCGAGACTTCAGAAGGAAAGATAGAAAGACATACCTAGTAGTTGATGAGGAATCCAACAATGATAAATCTAATGGAACTGATATAGAGGAAGTTGTTTATGTGGCCAACAAAGATGGATCAGATGAAGAAAGGTATGAAGAAAAAGCCCTAATATCTCACATAAATAAAAATGATTCTTGGATCATAGATAGTGGATGCTCACATGACAGGTGATAAACACAAGTTTGTTAAATTAGAAGACTATGATGGAGGTTATGTAAGATTCGATAATGATGCAACATGTCCGGTGAATGGTAAAGGATCCACAACACTTCTTGACAATGCTAAATGTGATGATGTATACTGGGTTGAAGGTTTGAAATACAATTTGTTGAGTGTAGCACAACTAAACAATACAGGATACCGAATAGAATTTTAGAAGGGATGTGTCAAAGTTCATGACAAACATGGAAAGCTAGCTGCTACCGGGACACAAACAAAAGGTAATACATTTCATCTTGACTCAACTAAGAATAATTGTCTGTATGCTAACATAGATGATACCTGGTTATGGCATAAAAGGTTTTTCAATGTAAATTTTGATAACTTGATCAAAATAAGCAAGAAGCACCGAGTAAGAGGTCTACCTAGCTTGGAAAAACTAGAGAATGAAATATGTTATGGATACCAGATAGGTAAGATGACAAGGTCAAGTTTTACAAGTAAGTCCTACACTTCTAAAGGAATTTTAGATCTTGTGCACACTGATGTTTGTGGTCCTATGAAAGTTCAAAGTTCTTATGGAGATAGATACTTCATATTATTTGTGGATGATTACTCAAGAATGATGTCAGTTATGTTTTTAAAAGAGAAATCAGAAGCCTTTCAAATGTTCAAATGGTATAAGGCTAGAGTTGAAAAAGAAACAGGAAGACAGTTGGAATGTCTAAGATCTGATAGAGGAGGAGAATTCATTTCTGATGAACTTAACCTATTTTGCAATGATGATGGTATAAAGAGACAAGTGTCTGCACCGAGAACACCTCAGCAAAATGGGATAGTTGAAAGAAGAAACAGATCAATTGTAGATTGTGCCAGGACCCTGATGATAGAAAAGAGGGTACCTCAAACATTTTGGAGAGAAGCAATCAGCACTGCAGTTTACACCCTGAACCGAGTACAACCGAAGAAAGGAACCTTTAAGACACCATATGAAATCTAGTATGGTAAGAAACCCAGTGTAAGTTATTTTAAGATATTTGAAAGTAGATGTTATGTTCACAAAGATGACAGAAATGGAAAGTTTGATCAGAAAAGCGATGAAGGAACATTTCTTGGTTATTCTTCTAGAAGCAAAGCATTTAAATGTTTGATAAAATCATCTAATAAAATAGTAGAAAGTGCAAATGTGAAAATTGATGAATTTGCAGAAAGAAATGATGAAGGAAATTCCAAAGAACCGGAAAATTATGAAGAATTTGTTTATGTTCAACTGAGAAATCCTACCAAGAAAGTTGATGAAGAAAATGAAGAGAATACTCAGTTACTGAGTGATGAAGAAGATCATATAGAGCCTACCGAGCCCATATTATCCAAGTGTGTCAAAAGAAATCACGCATCAAGTGAGATTAGAGGAGATAAGGATAATCTAGTAATGACAAGGAACAAACTGAGACAAAACACATGTCTGATATCTGAATTTGAACTGAGGATAGTAAAAGAGGCATTTAGTAATAAAGATTGGATAAATGCTATGACAAAAGAGATTGATCAAATCAAGAAGAATGAAACATGGACATTGGTCTCAAGACCAAAAAAGAAAAATGTAATCGGTACAAAGTGGATTTTCAGAAACAAGCTGAATGAAAAAGATGAGGTCATTCGGAATAAAGCAAGACTAGTTTGTAAAGGTTATGCTCAAGAAGAAGGAATTGATTATGGTGAGACTTTTGCACCTGTGGCAAGACTTGAAGGAGTAAGAACATTGTTGGCATATGCTACTTACAAAAATTTCAAAGTATATCAAATGGATGTTAAATCTACATTTATGAATGGTATACTAGAAGAAGTTTACATTGAACAGCCTGAAGGATTTATTGAAGACAAGAATAAAGATTAGGTATGTAAGCTGAACAAAGCATTATATGGTCTAAAGCAAGCACCCAGAGCATGGTATGAAAGACTGCACTCTTATTTGATCTAGATTGGATTTATAAAGACATGTGAAAACAACAACATGTATATGAAGAATGATGAGAACAATGGTATACTGCTTTCAGCCATATTTGTTGATGATATTAATTTTTGTAGAAATGACTCCCTATGCAGGAACTTTGGAAATGAAATGTGCAAAGAATTTGAGCTTTCATTAATCGGTGAAATAAAGTATTTTATAGGTTTACAGATACTGCAAATGAAAAATAAGATTTTCATTAATCAATCCAAGTATATAAAGGAAATCCTCAAGAAATTTGGAATGGAGGATTCTTAACCTGTAAGTACTCCTATGACTACCAACTGTAAACTATCAAAGAATGATGAATCTACATCTGTTGATGAGACACTTTACCGATCTATGATTGGAAAGTTGCAATATGTGGTTCACAATAGACCAGATATAGCACATGCAATAGGTATAGTTCCAAGATTTTCTGCAAATCCTAGCAGTCCAGAGAATTTTTAGATACCTGAAAGGCATTGAAGATTATGGCTTAGCATATCAAAAAGGGAAAGTTTTTGACCTAAGAGTCTATATTGATGCTGACTGGGTAGGAAACATTGATGATAGGAAAAGCACAAGCGGTGGAGCTTTCTTCTTGGGAGATAGACTAGTAAGTTGGCTTAGCAAGAAACAAGGATGCATTTCATAGTCAACAGCTCAAGCTGAATATGTCGCTGAAGCATTGAATTCTACCAACACAGCATGGATCACACAACTATTGGAAGGTATGAATGAGAAATTTATTGAACTAGTAACTATATTCTATGATAATACTAGTGCCATAAACATTTCAAAGAATCCGGTAATGCACTCTAAGACAGAGCATATCTCTATAAAGTATCATTTTCTCAGAGAAGAAGTTCAAGAGAAGAAAGTTGTGCTGGAATAGATCAGTTCAAAGGAATAAATAGCAGATATTTTCACAAAGCCACTACCAAGGGACCTTTTTGAGTATCTCAAAAGTCAGTTAGGGGTCCTACCCCTATCTAGTACTCACTAAAAGAGTTCGGTAAATGCAGCAATTCTCTGAATCTAAAGAATAACTATCTATGAAGTTGATGCTGCTTTACACTTTAGGAGGTCGCCTAAATTTGTACAATAAAAAGTGATTGAAGACAAAGATGCTTTGACTATGAATGAGACTGCAAGGATATTACCTCACAAAGGCAGAAATCATGAATTAGTTTTCTTTTTGGCATTGTTGTCAAAGAGGGAGAAGACTAAATGGTGAAGACTAATGACAGGAGGAGAAGACTTCAGAAGAAATCTACACACCTGGAGAAGTTGACACAACAATCAGAATCTGAATCAATTGAATCAAATCAAGTTGGTTTTGCCATCAATGCCAAAGTGGGAGATTGTTGGCATTACAACAAAAAAGTTGATTGTTGGCATTTCAATAAGGATATTGAGAAGGTTGTTGAAGATAGTTGATATAACTGAAGAAGGATGATTACTATCTTAATAATATTATTTTGTCATTGATGTGAAGCAATTGATTTTCTGACTCTGAATGATGTTGTCATATTTTAAGAAGTATGTTTTGATGAAAATTAAGAGGTCAGTAAGTAACTCAAAAAGAATGTGATAATGAAGGAGAATAATAAGTTATTCAGTGGGCAACTGTTACCGAGTTAGACAATGATGAGATCATGTTGTTTTGATTGTTTTGATATCCTACATATGATGTTTAATACTGCACTATATCACCAAGCAAAGATCCTAGTTGGTAAACCCTAAGGTTATCGATATCGGTTAAAGAAGGCAGAACATCTATCAAGTGAAGTTCAGTATTTACCGAGTAACAACCGAGTTATAATGGATCGCATTGGATGGATAAAAGCATTATTTAATAAAGGATGCTGATGAGCTGGAGATGAATAAATGATTGGTATGCCATGGAAGAAGTATGTTGAGGATCGACAACATGGAAAATAAAAAAGGAAGATCTACAACATAGATTGAACCGCAATAACCTAGCACAAGTTCTAAGGAAGGAATGGAAGTTCCAAGGCAAGGTAAAACATTTTTTAGATCGAAGGATACATTGAACCTAGTCAAGTTTGAAGATCTGATGGCTAAGATTGATCATGGGAAATGTGATCAAGGAGATTTAGCGGTTAGAGATTGTTTATAAATAAGGAATTGTTGATGAAAAATGGATGCAAGAAAATGTATGCACAATGATGCTATAATAATGTTTACCGAGCATAGAAGCTTGAAGATCTAATTGAAGAACAGATTGAGAATCCTAGCAAGTCCAATAAGGTACAAGATAAGTCATGTGACAAGATTGTTTTGAGCAAATAGAATTTTCTTTAGCATTTCAGATGTGAAGTTGCAGATATATTTTATTACTGTTGTTTATTTTGTAAGTAACAGAAAATCTCTTAACCGAGTGGACTTAACAGTCTTATTTGTAAACCCTCTAGCAAGGTAACATTCTAAATGAGTGTTTTAAATCCTTTGACAAGGTCACTTCTAACAAGTCTAAGGGAAATCCATTAACTGGGTCACATCTAGCAATTTGTTTGTAATCTTTAACAGGATTTTCTTTTAACTGAGCATACTCTAGAAGGGTATATTTCTTAGTGGGTCTGAAATCCCACAGTGGTTTTTCCCTATTTGGGTTTTCCACCTTTAATCTGGTGCTATATGTGTTATGATTTTTAAGTTTATCTATTTATAAGCATTGAATGATTTATAGTCTTAGTTGCATATCATTAAAGGCTACCGAGGTTGAATCTGTTGAATATATTGTATTGTAAGTTTTTATGATTCATCCCCCCCCCTCTCATCTCAACTAACAATTGGTATCAGAGCTTTGGACTTCGGAAGAAAAATTTAAAGGTACTTGAGGCAAAGATCCAAAGATGTACAAAAGGGATGCACGAAACCTAAACAAGTCTAGTTTCTCCACATGGTAGAAAAGGATGAAGCTGTACTTATCAGGAATCGGAGAATATGCAACATATTATCTAGAGAATGATTACATAGCACCCAACACCAACCCGATGACAATAGAAGAGATAAAGGCAAAGAAAGAACATATTCAAGCTATGATTGAAATAACATCTGTATTAACCGACTCAGAGTTTAATGACCTAGAAGGCTGCAATGATGCCAAAATGATGTGGAACAAGCTCATATCTATGTATGGTGGTGATGAACATGTTTAGAGAGAAAAAGTAGATAGCCTAAGAGGTCAACTTGAATCCATGAGAATGAATGAAGGTGAGAACATAACTCAATACAATAAAAGGTTAAAGGAGACTGTCAATCAAATCAAAGGAGTAGGGGCCACTATTGAAGAAAAGGATGTAACAAGTAAGTTTCTTAGAACACTTCTACCTTCTTATGCTATTCGAGTCTCTGCAATCAATGAATTAAGACTTGTACCAAACATGTCAGTTTCTTTGGATGCTACTATTGGTAAGCTACATGCATTTGAGTTAGGTAATTTTGATAACAGTGGGTCTTTGGTAAATAAAGTTGAATCTGCATTCAGTTCTTTTCATATTGGTGAATCTGATGATTACAATGATAGAATGTATAAGTATACTGAAGGAAGACACAACGGAGCAAGTGAAAGATTTTGCAAAAACATGGAAGAGGTACACAAACTATATGAAGAAATAAAAAAGCAAGAAGAGTTTGAAGCATTATTAGCCAGAAGGTTACCAAGAGGAAAAGGTAAGTATAAAGGAAAGCTACCTTTAAAAGGTTTTAACTGTGATAGAATAGGACATATGGCTTCTAACTATCTTGACAAAGAATCTAGTGAAAAGAGAGACTACTGAGATGACAGACGGAAAGACAACCAATATAGAGGACACCGAGACTTCAGAAGGAAAGATAGAAAGACATGCCTAGTAGCTGATGAGGAATCCAACGATGATAAATCTGATGGAACTGATATAAAGGAAGTTGTTTATGTGGCCATCAAAGATGGATCAGATGAAGAAAGGTATGAAGAAAAAACCCTAATATCTCACATAAATAAAAATGATTCTCGGATCATAGATAGCGGATGCTCATATCACATGATAGGTGATAAACGCAAGTTTGTTAAATTAGAAGACTATGATGGAGGTTATGTAAGATTCGGTAATGATGCACCATGTTCGGTGAAAGGTAAAGGATCCATAACACTTCTTGACAATGCTAAATGTGATGATGTATATCAGGTTGAAGGTTTGAAATACAATTTGTTGAGTGTAGCATAGCTAAACAATATAGGATACCGAATAGAATTTCAGAAGGGATGTGTCAAAGTTCATGACAAACATGGAAAGCTAGCTGCTACCGGGACACAAACAAAAGGCAATACATTTCATCTTGACTCAATTAAGAATAATTGTCTATATGCTAACATAGATGATACCTGGTTATGGCATAAAACGTTTTTTCATGTAAATTTTTATAACTTGATCAAAATAAGCAAGAAGCACCGAGTAAGAGGTCTACCTAGCTTGGAAAAACCAGAGAATGCAATATGTCGTGGATTCCAGATAGGTAAGATGACAAGGTCAAGTTTTACAAGTAAGTCCTACACTTCTAAAGGAATTTTAGATCTTGTGCACACGGATCTTTGTGGTCCTATGAAAGTTCAAAGTTATTATGGAGATAGATACTTCATATTATTTGTGGATGATTACTCAAGAATGATGTTAGTTATGTTTTTAAAAGAGAAATCAGAAGCCTTTCAAATGTTCAAATGGTATAATTCTAGAGTTGAAAAAGAAACAAGAAGACAGTTGAAATGTCTAAGATCTGATAGAGGAGGAGAATTCATTTCTGACGAATTTAACCTATTTTGCAATGATCATGGTATAAAGATACAAGTGTCTGCACCGAGAACACCTCAAAGAAATGGGATAGCTAAAAAAAGAAACAAATCAATTGTAGATTGTGCCAGGACCCTGATGACAGAAAAGAGGGTACCTCAAATATTTTGGAGAGAAGCAATCTGCACTGCAGTTTACACCCTGAACCAAGTACAACTGAAGAAAGGAACTTTGAAGACACCATATGAAATCTAGTATGATAAGAAACCCAATGTAAGTTATTTTAAGATATTTGGAAGTAGATGTTATGTTCACAAAGATGACAAAAATGGAAAGTTTGATCAGAAAAGCGATGAAGGAACATTTCTTGGTTATTCTTCTAGAAGCAAAGCATTTAAATGTCTGATAAAATCATCTAACAAAATAGTAGAAAGTGCAAATGTGAAAATTGATGAATTTGCAGAAATAAATGATTTAGGAAATTCCAAAGAACCAGAAAATTATGAAGAATTTGTTTATGCTCAACCGAGAAATCCTACCAAGAAAGTTGATGAATAAAATGAAGAGAATACTCAGTTACCGAGTGATGAAGAAGATCATATAGAGCCTACCGAGCCCATATTAGCTAAGTATGTCAAAAGAAATCATGCATCAAGTCAGATTATAGGAAATAAGGATGATCCAGTAATGACAAGGAACAAACTGAGACAAAACACATGTTTGATATCTGAATTTGAACCGAGGATAGTAAAAGAGGCATTTAGTAATAAAGATTGGATAAATGCTATGACAAAAGAGATTGATCAAATCAAGAAGAATGAAACATGGACATTGGTCTCAAGATCAAAAGAGAAAAATGTAATCGGTACAGAGTGGGTTTTCAGAAACAAGCTGAATGAAAAAGGTGAGGTCATTTGGAATAAAGCAAGACTAGTTTGCAAAGGTTATGCTCAAGAAGAAGGAATTGATTATGGTGAGACTTTTGCACCTATGGCAAGACTTGAAGGAGTAGGAACATTGTTGGCATATGCTACTTACAAAAATTTCAAAGTATATCAAATGGATGTTAAATGTGTATTTTTGAATGGTATACTATAAGAAGAAGTTTACATTGAACAACCTGAAGGATTTATTGAAGAAAAGAATAAAGATCAGGTATGTAAGTTGACCAAAGCATTATATGGTCTAAAGCAAGCACCCAGAGCATGGTATGAAAGACTGCACTCTTATTTGATCAAGATTGGATTTATAAGGACAAGTGAAAACAACAACATGCATATGAAGAATGATGAGAACAATGGTATACTACTTTCAACCATATTTGTTGATGATATTATTTTTTGTGGAAATGACTCCCTATGCAAGAACTTTGGAAATGAAATGTGCAAAGAATTTGAGATGTCATTAATCGGTGAAATAAAGTATTTTATAGGTTTACAGATACCGCAAATGAAAAATAAGATTTTCATTACTCAATCCAAGTATATAAAGGAAATCCTGAAGAAATTTGGAATGGAGGATTCTAAACTTGTAAGTACTCATATGACTACCAACTGTAAACTATCAAAGAATGATGAATCTGCATCTGTTGATGAGACACTTTACCGATATATGATTGGAAAGTTGCAATATGTGGTTCACAATAGACCAGATATAGCACATGCAGTAGGTATAGTTGCAAGATTTTTTGCACATCCCAAGGAAACACATATGACAGCAATCAAGAGAATTTTCAAATACCTGAAAGGCATTGAAGATTATGGCTTAGCATATCAAAAAGGGAATGTTTTTGACCTAAAAATCTATACTGATGTTGACTGGGCAGGAAACATTGATGATAGGAAAAGCACAAGTGGTGGAGCTTTCTTCTTGGGAGATAGACTAGTAAGTTGGCTTAGCAAGAAACAAGGATGCATTTCACAGTCAACAACTGAAGCTAAATATGTCACTGCAGCATTGAATTGTAGCAACATAGCATGGATCACACAACTGTTAGAAGGTATGAATGAGAAAGTTACTGAACCAGTAACTATATTCTATGATAATACTAGTGCCATTAACATTTCAAAGAATCTGGTATTGCACTCTAAGACAAAGCATATTTCTATAAAGTATCATTATCTCAGAGAAGAAGTTCAAGAGAAGAAAGTTGTGCTAGAATATATCAGTTCAAAGGAACAAATAGTAGATATTTTCAGAAAGCCACTACCAAGGGACACTTTTCAGAAGTCAGTTAGGGGTCCTACCCCAATCTAGTACTCACTGATAGAGTTCGGTAAAAGCATCAATTCTCTAAATCTAAAGAATAACTATCTATGAAGTTGATGCTTCTTTACACTTTAGGAGGTCGCCTAAAGTTGTACAATAAAAAGTGATTGAAGACAAAGATGCTCTGATTATGAATGAGACTGCAAGGCTATTACCTCACAAAGGCATAAATCATGAATTAGTTTTCTTTTTGGCATTGTTGTGAAAGGGGGAGATGACTAATGACAGAAGGAGAAGACTTCAGAAGAAATCTACACAGCTGGATAAGTTAACACAACAATCAGAATTTGAATCAATTGAATCAAATCAAGTTGGTTTTGCCATCAATGCCAAAGGGGGAGATTGTTGGCATTACAACAAAAAAGGAGATTGTTGGCATTTCTATAAGGATATTGAGAAGGTTGTTGAAGATCATTGATATAACTGAAGAAGGATGATTACTATCTTAATAATATTATTTTGTCATTGATGTGAAGCAATTGATTTTCTAACTCAGAATGATGTTGCCATATTTTAAGAAGTATGTTTTGATGAAAATTAAGAGTTCGGTAAGTAACTCAAAAAGAATGTGATAATGAAGGAGAACAATAAGTTATTCAATGGGCAACTGTTACCGAGTTAGACAATGATGAGATGATGTTGTTTTGATTGTTTAGATATCCTACATATGATGTTTAATACTGTACTATATCACAGAGAAAAAACCTAGTCGGTAAACCCTAAGGTTATCAACATTGGTTAAAGAAGGCAGAACATCTACCGAGTGAAGTTCAATATTTACCAAGTAACAACCAGTTATAATAGATCGCATTGGATGGATAAAAGCATTATTTAATAAAGGATGCTGATGAGCTACAGATGAATAAATGATTGGTATGTCATGCGTGAAGTATGTTGAGGATCGATGACATGGAAAATAAAAAAGGAAGATCTACATCGCAGATTTAACCGCAATAACCTATCACAAGTTCCAAGGAAGGAATGCAAGTTCCAAGGCAAGGTAAAATGTTTTTTAGATCAGAGGATACATTGAACCTGGTCAAGTTTGAAGATCTGATGGCTAAGATTGATCATGGGAAATGTGAGCAAGGAGATTTAGTGGTTAGAGATTGTTTATAAATAAGGAATTGTTGATGAACAATGGATGCGAGCAAATGTATGCACAATGATGCTACAATAGTGTTTACCGAACATAGAAGCTTGAAGATTTGATTGAAGAATAGATTGAGAAGCCTAGCAAGCCCAATAAGGGATAAGATAAGTCGTATGACAAGATTGTTTTGAGCAAATAGAATTTGCTTTAGCATTTCAGATGTGAAGTTGCAGATATATTTTATTACTGTTATTTATTTTGTAAGTAACAGAAAATCTCTTAACCGAGTGGACTTAATATTCTTATTTGTAAACCCTCTAGCAAGGTAACATTCTAAATGAGTGTTTGAAATCCTTTGACAAGGTCACTTCTAACAAAGTGCAAGACTCTAACAAGTCTAAGGGAAATCCCTTAACCGGGTCACATCTAGCAATTTGTTTGTAATCTTTAACAAGATTTTCTTTTAACCGAGCATACTCTAGAAGGGTATATTTCTTAGTGGGTCCGAAATCCAACAATGGTTTTTCCCTTTTTGGGTTTCGATGTTAAATCTAGTGTTATATGTGTTATGATGTTTAAGTGTATTTGTTTATAAGCATTGAATGATTTATAGTCTTGGTTGCATATCATTAAAGGCTACCGAGGTTGAATCTGTTGAATATATTGGATTGTAAGTTTTTATGATTCACCCCCCCCTCTCATCTCAACTAACAGATGATAACTTGAGTATGAAGTTTGTCGGTGATATGCAAAAAGAATTTGAGATGTCTATGATAGGAGAGATGAAATTTTTCTTAGGATTGTAGATTTCATAGACTGAATTAGGTATTTTTATATCTCAAACTAAATATGTGAAGGAATTGTTGAAGAATTCTGGGTTAGAAGACTCCAAACTAGTTGGAACTCCTATGGTGGCTGGCTACAAATTGTCTAAAAAATGATGAATCTCCAAAAGCTAATTAGACTTTGTACAGATTTATGGTTTGTGGACTGCTACATATTACTTTGAATAGACCTAATATTATGGATGTTGTGTGCATGGTTGATAGATATCTAGCTGATCCAAAAGAGAGTCATGTCACTATTGTAAGAAGGATATTTAGATACTTGAAAGGAACTGCGGATTATGGTTTGTGGTATATGAGGAATGATGATTTCATGTTATGTGCTTACACTGATGCTGATTGAGCTGGTGATGTTGATGACCGGAAGAGTACCTTTGGTGGTGCATTTATTTTAGGTAAGAAATTGGTTTCATGGGCAACTAAGAAATAAGATTCAGTTTCCCTATCTACTGCTGAAGCTGAGTACATTGCTTCTATTAGTAATTGCAGTCAAGTAGTTTGGATGAAGCAAATGTTGAAGGATATCAGAGTTATCTATGATGAACCTACTGTCATATATTGTGATAATTCCAATGCTATTAATATGTCAAAGAAACCAATGCACATTCAAAGACCAAACATGTGTCAATCAAGTATCATTTCTTGAGAGAGAAAATTCAATGAAGAGGAAGTAAAAATAGAATATGTATCTACAAAGGAACAAATTGCTGATATTTTTACTAATCCTTTGACTACAGATAGATTTGTCTATTTGATAAATAAGGTAGGGGTATCTACCCCTCCTGATGAGAGCTAGGTGCATTGAGTTGCATCAATCCGGTGGACTTCACAGTCTTATCCTTTTGTCTAGATTGATGAGTTGGTGTTGCTACCTTGTTGGAGTAGTCAGTGTGCTTAAGGAGGAGAGAATCATGATTTGTTTATCAAAGGGAGAGAGTAAGTTTGGTTTTCTATTTTGAAGACATTTGTCATTGATGTCAAAGGAGAAGAGAAGCATGTGAAAAACTATCTTACTTGCTTGATCTTAGGGGGATTTTGTTGGAGATGTTTTCTTTCTTTACATTGATTTTTTTTACATTCATATGCTATCATCAATGCCAAAAGGGGATATTGTTGGACATTGTTGCTGCCAGGATATGTTGTCATTGATGTCAACATATTCTTGTGATTTATTTCTCCAGTGATTGCAGATTGATTTATTGGGATCATAGTTTGGTATTTGAAATATTTCTAGTGTTACTACATCCTTTAATATTAGTTTTGTGATACGAGAAGCTTAATTGATCATATCATATGATCCAGTTTGCAGTTTGGTTTTGTTGATCAATGCTTTGCAGAGTTCGATATATTTCAGTGTGATCAGATCTTAAGCTGAGATTTTGGGAGATTGTTTGGGATGTTCATGTGTATCTACATTTCAGATGGTTCATGATTTGGTGCTCCAAAAGATATCTTTCTTCGTGACAGTGGCTACTATTCAAGTGTTCTTACATATGTTGATCATTGAAGATTTGATAAGTGGTGTTGGTATAGCTATTACTAGTGATTCTAACATACTTGGTGGTGTTTCCTAATTGCATCCTATTTATTTTGATGACCTGCATTGATTTTTATGGATTTTTTGGTGATTTTGCTGAACCGGTGATGTTCTTCATGTTATGCAGTATTCCTGGTGGTATAGTGTGTTGCAGTTGATCTTGGCGTGATTTATGATGGTGTTGCATATTTGAAGATTTGATTTAGGTCCATGTTATGTCATTAATGTCATCATATTGGTCGATCTTTGTATTGTGTGATGTAATTTTGCAATTGTGTGTTGAGGGTTTAGTCAACCTTGTTGTCAAGGTTGATGAATTGTATAAATAGATGTCATATTCATGTAATTTATGGTATGGTGTGGTGTCTACATTACTTGAGAGTGAAAAAGGTGCGATAAAGCGAATTCATCTTTTGGCATTGAGTTTGAGTAGAGTTTTGGAGGGTTGTAGAGAAAACATATGTGTTTAACTAGAACTATCATCAGACATTAGCAGATGTTGTTTTGCAATTTATTTGATTCTGGATTGTTATCCGAATATTTTCTAAGTTAGTGAGACTTCCTTGTAAGGTAGTGAGCCTTCCCTGAGGGTTGTAGCCTTCAGGGTTATTATATTTTGAGCAGTGAGCTCTAGGCACTGAGCCTAAATGTGGGTGAATTCCCCTTGTAATATTTACACGTAGTTTTGTAGAGTATCATCTTATTGTGGGTAGGTTCCTACCATGTTTTTTTTCTTAACCAGGTTTTCCACATCAAAATCTTGGTGTTGTGTGTTGTGCTATCTATTTGCTTATCTTTTTTGTTGCTATAGTTTATTAGAGTTGCATTTGTGGTTAAGTTTGATAATCCGATGAAAACTGATTCACCCCCCCTCTCAGTTTTCCTTCATTGTTGTTGCCAACAGAAACTTTCACATAGCTTCACGAGTTTAAAAATTTGATTTGAGTGGGGCATAGCTACTAATAATTCTTATGATTATTTTCATTTTAGTTTTATTTTAAATTATTATTAAAATAATTACAAATATATGTTTTTTTTTTGGTCTAATATGTGAGATTTTTTTTATTATGTAGTGGTTGCAGAAGTGTAGATTGTTTGTCCATAATTTATTTACAATTTTTTACAATGTAACAACTCTATCATTATAGAGGAAGATTTTCTTTAGGTGTATTAGTTAAATTGTTAAATTATTTCAAAATAAATATTTATTTTATTATATTATATAATCACAATTATTTATTAAACTACTAAAAAATTATCATAAATATTTTAAAAGTTTGAGGAGAGGATATGATTTTAAAAAAAAGTAATAGAAATGTTACTTTAAGATTTGAAACTGTAATAAGTAATTATAAAGATGAACATAAAATAATTGTATTGAAAAAAGACAATATATTATATTTTAAAAAAAAAATAGTTATATAATTTTTTTATTTATTTTTAAAAAAATATTAAAATATTTTAATAATAATTTAAAACTTAAAAATAGTTTTTAAATTTTTTTGTCACTTAATTAAAAGCTAATACCACATTTAATATTATTAAAAATATAATTAAATTAAAAATAAATAAAAAAGACAAATTTCATTACAATGAAAGTACAACTATTATTAATATATTTTACTATTATAATTGTGTCGACTTGAATTTCATTCTCAGAATACTACCTGCAACAAGTTAGTTTCACAAAATACCAATGGAAATGCTACAGGAAATCCAAACTCAACTAATGAAACTATATGAAATACATATGAAATAAAAATACTAATATTACCTTCATGGTTTATGTCTCATTGTGTCCTAACTCCACTGTTCCTGGTTGCGGATGGTGTGCTCTCAGACAATGCACTGATAACTTCCAAGATGGCATATGAAGAATGGACTGATAAGTGATAGTTAACTGATACTATGATATGCAATACTACATGATTATGCTATATGATAATTGCTATTTTATTTCAAGATTAAAACTTAGGGATGCATAAGTTTTGTAAATGATTTGCTTGAAAATGCACTTGAAGTCTCTTGAAGTCTAACTCTCTCTCAACTGAAGCTCTTGATTTTATAGACTTTGAGAGGATGAGATGTTGTGGCTTAGATCAATGGTCATGATCAGATTTGCAGATTTAGATGGCTATGAGCAAAGGTGAAGGTTGAGAGAAAGGGGGAAGGAGAAGATAAGTGTCACTCATCTCACCTTGACTGGGTTGCTGACTGAGGGAATCTAGGGATGGTTGGAAAAAATTTAGGCATGAGAGGACAAGTGGACTCAAGTCCTTCCTAAGATGTAGGGATGTTGGAGAGAATATAGAAGATGGTTATGAAATATGTGTAGGTACACAATATTCATTGAATTTGGAGTTGCAGATAAATGATGAATTAATATTTAAGAAATATTAATTTCCTTAGCCAAATGATTTGATGAGTTGGCAAAGGGAAGATGAAGTGGAGATGGAAGGTGAGTTGGATAAGAGGGATTAAATAATTTAGGAAATTATTTAATATTTGAGACTATAGGATAGGAGAATAACCATTAAATATTAGATATTTAATTGATTAGAGGAGATAATTAAATATTAGATATTTAATTAAATTGGTTAGAAGGATAATTAAATATTAGATATTTAATTATTTAGAGGAATATGATGGATGAATTAATTAATTAAATATTAATTAATAGAAAGACATGAAAAATGAATTAAATAAATTAATCTTTTCAAATTAACTATTTAATAGAAGAATAATTATTAAATAAATATAAATATGTATTTAATTGCTCATAGCCATTTTTATGTGTATACAATAACTATTATTAATATTTATTTTTTTTAAATGAATTTTGTAAAGATATATTAAACATAGTAATCTAAATTATTATTAATAAGAAAATTAAATGATAAAACTATTTAAATATTGTAAAGATAAGTCTAAAATAATTGTATTGAAAAAAGATATTGAAATATTATATATTTTGAAAATATAAATTAACTGTACATTAAACAATCATCATGATGAATATAATTCACACTATGTAGACATATTCTCAAACTTAATAACATAAAATTTATAGAGAAGATATCTCAACAATCACCAACAAATGTACTTAATGTAATCCATATCTTAAGTTAATCATTTTGGCATATTGTAAAAATATTTTTTATTACAAAAACATTTAGCACGTCTTACTAGGGGAGAAGGACTAGTCGGTGATAGGGGTACCAATAATAGTGCCCTAAAAATGTCATGTCAATGCTTATCCCCAAAATAATGGAAGGGACATATTCTTCTTCCTTACGGCACATACTCAATAAAAATTAAAAAATATATAGAAAATAGAATTTTCTTAGTGCATGTCATTGAAAATTTTTATTTGACATGGGCAACGCATACTTGTCACAACATCCTTTCCTCCTCCTCAGAAACGGCCCAACGGTTGCCTCGAATAAGAATGTTTGGTTGGCATAAAACGTAGCCTAAGGAAGCTTCGTTTATAGTTAGGATAAGGTAGGATTGAGTCTCCCTAAAATGTTTTTCTATTTTGTTTCATAAATGGGAATAACTACCTAAACACGAGGAAGCTTCGTTACACATAAGGGGGACTTCCCTCAGGTTTTATTAAGCTGATAGGGTTTTTGTATGGGGGTTTTCTTGCCGGGAAAGTGTCAGTATCCCGATAAATTCCTGCCAGTCATATTTTCTGGCCACCGTTTTCTTTGGTGGGCAACTTGCGTTGCATTGGCATATCGTGGAAACCCATCAAATCCCAGTGGGCTTATGCAGCCTGGTTTGGGCCCACACCCCACCTCTCTCTCTCTCTCACTTGCCACATTTAATAAATTTTTAATTGTAATTTTAAAAAATTTTAATATATATTTTCTATATTATTTTTAAAATATATATTTTTAAACTATATTTTATTTATACTTATTTTTATTATTTAATGTATTCTATTTATATTAAAAATTTTAATTTTTTTAATATATCTTAAATTTTATATATTTTATTTATATTTTACTTAATAAATTTTTTAAAAATTAGTTTAATAATTTTATTTTTAATTTTTTAATTTTTAATATATTTTTATATAAATGTACAATATTTATATTATATTTTTTATTTTTCAATATATCTTTATATTTAATATTTATGTTGAAATATTGAATATTATTTTTAAATTTAAATTATTAACATTTTGGTTGTCATTTTATTGTCATTTATTTTAATATTAAATATATATTTAATTTTAATTTAAAAAATAGAATTAAATATTAAATATTAAACATGATCTTAATTTAAAATGTAAAATTTAATAAACTATATTAAACTTTGATATACTTTAAAGTTTAACATCATAATATAATTTAAATATTATAATTTAAAGTTTCATATTTAATATATAAAGTTATAAAACTTTATAAAATTTATTATTAGGTATGTTTATAAACTTTATAAATAATATAGATATAAATAATAAAACTTTATGAACTTTTAATTTATACACTTATAATTCAAAAGTGTATAAAGTTTATTATAATATAGCTTTTATATACTTAATATTATAATTCCAAAGTGAAAAACTATTACTTATAATTCAAAAGTGAATAAAGTTTCACTTATAAAGTTTATTCAAAAGTAGATAAATAAATTTTATACACTTATAAATTTTCACTTATAAGTGAATAAAATTTATTATAATTTAAAAGTGAATAAATTTAATAAATCAATAAGCTTTCATTTCAAGGTGAAACAAAGTTTATTATAATTCAAAAGTGAATAAAGTTTAAAGTATATAAATGTTATATTATAATAAACTTTATGCACTTTTGAATTTTGAAATATAAGTGTACAAAGTTAATTATAGTATAAAGTATAGAAAAAATATAATTTAAATTATAATACATAATTAAATGGAGAATATATAGTTATTTATGAATTATATAATATAATTTAAAATTTAATATATAAAATTAAATATATAAAAAAATATATTAAATATTCAATTTTATATTATATTACATTATATAAAGATATATTATATCTCAATATTTAATATTTATATTTATTCATTTTATATTAAATATAATATATTAAAAACAAAAAAAAATATAATATAAACGAAATATATGACAGGTTAATATTCAATTTTATATTATATTACATTATATAAAGATATATTATATCTCCATATTTAATATTTATGTTTATTCATTTTATATTAAATATAATATAAATAAAATATATTAAAAATAAAAAAAAATAAAAAATATAAATGAAATATATGACATCAAAATATATGACAGGTTCTAGGTAATTCTATTTTCACCTAAACTCTACAACCAAAAAATAGATGCACAACAACAAAGAATACAAGTATCTAACTTGTTCGTTAATCCTGCATAAAATCCCCATGCCTTTCTCAAATGTAAAAAGTATGAAATCATTTAAAGGCAATTGCTCATTAAAGTTTCACCCAAATCTTCCACACCCACATCAATAATGAGATGTCTCCTACAAGTGTTATTTAACTTATCTTAACAAATTCATTATACCGTTTTCTTTCTGCATTTGTTTTTATTTTCTTTTTAAATTTTGGTGATGTTGAATTAGTTATTTAGTTTTCTATTTTTATTTGTTATTGTATACAAGAAATTCCTTGAAAGAAAAATTTATGTTTTTTTTAACATAGAATTATTCATGTTGCTTAGTCTATTCTTGTCACATGAACTATGCAACAAAGATACAAATATAACCCTATCTCATAGAAAACTTTGTGTGGACATTTTGTGTTTCAATTTGAGAACCAATTTTGATTATTTCCTGACACAAAGACCCTTGATAATTATATTATAGTTGCACAACCTTACAATCACTATCATCATGCAAAATTGTGCTTTTTAAGGCTTCACTAAATGTTGTTGTGTATGTTTAGGATTTGTCAAGTATCACCAATAGTACTCTTAAAGATCACTTGTAGATAACATGTAATGATGGAAACCCTTTTATTTTAAGGGTGTACCAAACCCTTATTAATTAGGGATTGTCTAATATGTTTCTCTCTTTCACTGATTTTTTTACCAGCACTGTTTTTATTTTACCTCCATCATGACTTTCTGTATTTCTCCCATCCACATTGGAGATCATCTTTCCCTGTTGGGTAGCTATATTCCTTTGGTCTGTTTCTATTTCAAACAATATTTTATTTCTTGCCTTTCCACACATTTGTCACTAATTTCTTCTAACCTGAACAACAACTTATGTTTACTTCACAAGTTTTCATGCTATGGGCTCCTTTTACATTTTCAGACTTTAGCATTGTGTTGAGTGATTGGCTGAAGCATAACAAAGCTTTTCGGTTGACACCCAATTTGGTAGATAAGGAATGAAATTTACGTTGATGAAACTATTCATCGAGATTAAGATAATAGATCAGCAATTGGGCGAAAGGATTCCAATGTTACCAAATCCAACTATTCATTGGCATTCTGAATCACAATTTCCAAAATATTCAAGCAAATTGTATTTTCTCAGTTCTAGAAAATGTGTTGGCCTCACACTCATTGAAATTCATCATTCTCACAATCAAACCACAACCAAGATTTCTTAAAAAAAGGTCTAACCAAACAAATTGAGATGCTTATAAGCCAAACCATTTTTTCAAACAAATAGATTGCAAAATCTGTCCATTTACAATAGGTAATTCTTTGGAATTCTCAACATTGCTTGGCTTATGCATGCCAAATAGACATTACAAGCTTTTCTATAAACAAACAAGTTATTACGTTTAGATTTTTGTAGTCTACCAACAATCAATAACAATTGTATTGTTTGAAATTTTTTCCAATAAATCCATCAAGTGATTACAATCACCAAGAGCAAACCATGTTCTCATAAAACTATTGTGCATTGATACTTTCTATGCATATCGTTTGCATCTATATTAAGGAGGGAAGATGTACATACCTGAAATTTGACTACTATCTTCTCAACAATGAATTAAATTTTGAGATATAGCAGAAATATTGGTGACAGTAAGTCACTAAATCTCAACGTTTATGAAATATATAAGTACAAAATCCCACTGATGTTGGAATTGTAGTTTGAAGATCTCATTAAAAACCATTGCTGTTGAAGCACAATTCATCATTTTTGTTGGCCAAATCTTGTTTATGAGTGCTCACTGTTGATTAATATGCATACAATTTAGAAATATGATATTTATTTATGATTGCTTATATATATGCCAAAATATAACTCTCTAGATATGTTTTGCTTAAATGTTCAACCATATGCTACTAGATCTTGATGACTAATTACTCTTTCCAAATATTATGTCAATTTAACAAATCTCTTTGTAGATCACACTGTTCATCCATTTTCAACAGCATATGAATTTTGAAGACTAACAAATCTAACTCTCAGTTGTGCAACTATAGTGCTTACCTATTCAGAAACCATCTAATTGTGGATGATGCTTTTTACTGTTCGACATTTTTTTATCAATGTTATTTTGTCAATAAATATACAATAATTGCAATTGACAATTGATATCTGTGTTCATTTTTAAAAAATGTTTTGTTAATGCTAATTGTTATTCTATATTTTGTTTTCGTCAAGTTCAAAAGCTTTTTGTTGTGTGTTACCAAATCGCTGCCCCATGCCCTTGTTCTTGCATGCTTGACCACCTATCGGCTTCCCGTTGCACGAAAATAAAATGTGCAACTGCTAGTACTGACTTGTTTCGTGAATGGGAGGAACATATTCTTCTTCTTTATGAATTTGTTGAGTTTATGTGTGATTAAAAATAATATTTTAAAATTTTATTTTTTATTTTTTGGATAAAATAAACTTAGTTTTACTAATTATTTTAATAGTAGTTTTATTTCTTTTGTTTTTTATTTATGTTTTGAATCATTTTATGATGTTTCTATGAACATTGTTAAATTAATAATTGTCTTTTATTAAAAAAATTGATGATGTGTTAAATTAAATGATGATTTTGTTGGAATTAATTGTAGAGTTTGTGTACTTTTTATAATAATGAATGGTAGTGAGTAGTGACATGGCATGATGATGGTTAAGTTGTCGTATTGTTGTTCTTATTCTCATGGTTCAAACACTATTAGGCTGAAATTGTTGAGTGTTTAAATGGGGATGAGGTCCCTCAGTTCACACCTCTAGATCTAAAGTGCTTTTACCCCTTCATAAAAAAATAAACAATAAGCAGTTTATTTATTATCTATTTAGAAGATAATCAAAGGGTGAAGTTTTTTATTTTATTTTTAAAACATCATATATTCTATTTTTAGGTCATTCATCTTAATGATACTCTAGTTTAAATATTACAAAACCAAATAAAAAATAGATGCCTTAAGAAGGACATTTCTCTATGTTTTTTATATAGATTTCTTAAAGATATGTATGCTAGTGATTAAAGCAATTGTGTATCATGAAGAGAAAGATATGTAGAATGAAATTATACATGTTTTGAATGATGTTTAATTGATTGCACAATTATTGTGCTTTGTGAGTGATAATTCTTTGAACATGATAATTCCTTTTGTGTATAATTTTATCTAACTAATTATTATTAAACAAATCAGAGAGTGATATTTATTTTTTTATTTTTATCTATATATGAAATTGCTTTTATTTAAAAAAATTATTTGAAAATTTAATGAAAGCAATTCACTTTCCAAGACAAAATCAAGGTACTTTTTATCTATATGATAAAAATAAAATTCTCTCAACTTATATGTCAAGTCTTGATGAATTGGTGCATTGAATATTTTACATTGATTCCAAATAACTTTCAAATGAATATGTGAAATTTTTATATTTCTATAAGATTCTTTTAATTTCATAATCTAACTACATTCTAAGAGGAACCTCGACAAATAGTGGTAGGTTACAGTTTTCCTTTTTTACTATGCACTAACATGAGCTAACCACATTTTAAGATTCACACTCAAGATACCATAACTTTAAATTATCAGTTACATGGCAATGTTTAATATGGCATTTATTAGGATCTCTATTAGCATTATGTTCTTATTTTCTTACCTACACTTAGATTTTTCATGCTCTTACATGTCACATTTGTAGCATATTCTTAGTCCAGTGTCTTATACACTTAAATGACCACTCTTCAATTTTTAGCTTTCATAATTTATATCTTGACATATTACATTTCTCAATCTTTGAATGTTGCTCCAATCACACATAGATATGAAAAACCACAAAGTAAAGAGCTTCCACACTTAGTAGAAAATCATAGAAGTTTAAAAAAAAAAAAAGTTTCCTCTATAGCCAAAATTGAATTTTTGATATAAAATGTTGAGAAATGGGATAAACTACTATAATCAAATCTTGACCATATAGTGAATGATATATAGTGAATGATGAATGAATTTGAAATACTTAAAGTAGCACGTGAGTAGCCACTAAATTATATTTTGAGAAACACCTATTAATAAATTAAAATTAACAAATTCTTACGGAATACATAACACTAGTAGAATTTACATAAAAGAGTCTACCTAAAAACATCCACCACCAAATTGAATTTTCAGCTTGTATTAATAAAAACATTTTGAAATTATAATAATACTTCATAGATAAAAACAATAAAACATATATTTCATACCTCCACTTTATTAAAAACAAGGTTAAAGAATATAAGTACAAAGGAGTTTCTAAAATTCATTATCCAAAGACATTATAAATAAATAAAAATGCTTGCATAACGCATTTATGCAAACATTCAATATAGATGTTAATTACAGAAGGTATCTTTGACCCCATAATTTTTGGTAGGTCAACATAGATGTTACCTTAAGCACTTTTGCCCAGCAACTCGAGTTAGAATTCTAATTTATTAGGAGAAAATTGGGTTATTCCTCAAACCTTCGAAACAAGGGTTTCTTTGTTGAAAGAGGTGGGTCGCTGCCCCTATCTACGAAGCAAAATGGCTTTCTTGTTGAAAGGGCTGGGTCGCTGCTTCCATCTGCGAAACAAGAAGATCGAATCCACTCGTGGTAGGACTCCAACATTTCTGGGTTTAAGAAAAACAAAGTATGTTACCAAATGTAATTAGGTGTTTCTAAATAAACTGTGAGGCGCAAGTAATGCTTAAGATTGCATACAAAAATGGGCGTAAAGGTTTAAGGTATACTGTTTCCATCTACTCTTTGTATTATGCTTTTATTCGTAATTTTGCAGGCAGTGCATTGTTTTACAATTTCATGCAAATAGAGAAATGAAAAAATTTCATTCCATAAAATTATATGATAGGCTATAGTGAAACGACTATAAGTATTCAAAATCGAAGTGAGTACACTGCATTTACTTACGGCATTCACGGGCTAAGATTGCCCTAAATTCTGCCATGGCTTTCCTAGAAGCTCGACTAGACTCTCGAGAAGTATGCTTCTCCATCTGATCTTGATTCTCCCTAAGACATGGTTTCTGCACTAGAAGCCTCCGCCAGCTCTCCACCTCAGGAGGTAATCCTAAAAGGTATAGTGTCGGCTGGATCAAAATGGCATAAGGAATTGACTTCCATGCAGAATAACAGCTCAGCATATCCAATTTTTCCAGCTTTGACAAGTCGCTAATTGTTTCTGGAAGGCTCTGTAATTTTTTGCACCAGCTCAGACTTAATTGCTTCAACTGTGAGAGCTTGCCAATGCTGTTAGGAAGTTTAAGTAAGATTTTACAACAAGTTAAGTTCAAGTACTGCAGCTGTGACAAGTTTCCAATGCTCTCAGGAAGGTATCTTAATTTCTCACAGTAACTCAAATTCAAGTATAGCAGTTGTGAGAGGTTGCAAATGGTGTTAGGAAGACAATCCAATCTCTGACATCCAGACAATTTCAATGACTGCAAAAGTGACAAATGACTAATGGTGTCAGGGACGTTTTGTAAGGGTCTGCAGTTGGTCAAGTCCATGATCCTCAATTGCGATATGCTGCCTACAATAAAGGTAGATTTCTTTTCCGTTCCTAAAATTAAGTCGAACAAGTTTGAGCTGTGCATTGTGATTGGAAAGGAACAAGAGTCCACCTTTAGCCATATCAAACTCGGAGGAAGACTGTGTATGGTATCTTCTATGTGAACTTGCTCCAAATGAAGATAGCGAAGACTAGATGTGCACAACATTTCAAGACACCGTAAATCACCTTTATAGAGACGAAGGCAAGATGTATTGATATTGCTAGCATATTTGAATGACCTGCTTGACTGGGCAGTCTGCCATTGCCGGGTTTGCTCTTTTTCAGCAATGATTCGCCCCATGTCTCGCACGAGGTCATGCATATCAAATACTTTTCTCTTGTCTATCTTTATCAGCAGCTTCATTGATAGATTAGAGATAGCAATGCCCACGTTCTTGTACATGGATTTCCAGAAAACAATGGGAGAAGTTTTGCGTTCTCCAATAAAAAAGCAAGCAATGTCCAAAAATATTTCCTTTTCCTCAGTACTAAGACCACTATAACTGATGTAGAGTGTTTTAAATATGTCTCTATTCACTGTAATGTTGTCTACAGTTTCATTCCAGCAATCAATGTCACTGTCATCCTGCTTGTCATACAAGAAAGCTCCGATGACTTCCAGAGAAAGAGGGTGCCCCTTGCAAGTCTCCACTATTCTTTTGGAGAGCTCCTCATAACCGGGAATTGGGGATGGTCTGAGGAAGGCGTGCCAACTAAACAACTGGAGACTTTCATTTCTCCCCAATCCGCTCATCTGGTGAATGCATGCGGATGAAATGTGAGCAGCATTGAGAATGTGTTTATCTCTAGAAGTTATGATGACTCGGCTGCCAGAGGCAAGCCAATCCCCAGCCAAGGCATCCAATTGTAGGCGATCATCCACGTCATCCAAAATGAGGAGGGCACGCACTCCACCCAATCGACCTCTCAACAAGGATATGCCCTTCTCAACACTCTCCACTTCCTCACTATAGTTCACCAAATTTTTTAAAATTTTCTCCTGCAATTTTGTAAGGCTAGTGCCGCGCACATTAAATAAAAATGTAGCAGCATCAAAACAATCATAAACTTCATTGTACACGGCCTTTGCAACTGTGGACTTGCCAATAGCGCCTATACCCCATATTCCTACTTTAACCACTCTTCCGGCTGAATTGAGATGTAATTTTTGAAGGAGGGCATTTCTCAGGGCTTCCAATCCCACTGGATATTTGGCAACTTCTAAGGGCACTCTGTCAAGTGTCTTTATTATGTCATTCACCACCTTCTTCACTAGCTGAGCTTCGAAGCTGCATACGGCGAAGTTACACTTAGACAGTTTAAAACAAAGAAAGAAATGATAATTTTAACTTTCTATCATGGACAAGTGACAAAGCATATATGGCACCGTTTTTCTAAACTAATAGAAAGTTAAGCAAGATATATTCATTAAAAGGAAGTAGCTCGCATGTCAATGATATCGTAAAGTACATCTAGTTTATATTCATTCTTATTATCTGAAAAATATAATATTCATACTATTATGCAGAAGTTAGCTGTTTTGATACATGAAATCAAAAAAATATAACAGAGTATCAAATTGTTTTTTATAGAATTTATATCTAAAATATAATTATTTAAAATAAAGTTAAAATATTATTTAGTATAAATATCTTAAATATATTTATTTAAACTTATCTTGAGTTATCTTATTTGCTTAAGATTTATGTTTTAATTTGTACATTTTATTAGACATAAATAAGAGGTTTTGCAAGATGCTCAATTTTTTAACAAAATTATACCAGATATAATATTAAATTTTTAATACTTGGCAATTTGTCAATAATAGACAAATAATATTGAGGCATTAGACCACTAGAAAAAAACATCAAACAACAAATAATAAACCACATCAAGTCCATATGAAATCAAGCTATGATTATATTGAAAGTTGACACCCATACATAAAATGAACAAAAACATTGCTTTGATACTAGGTCTACTTCTCTTCACTCTATAATACTAATTATTTGAAAGACCTTTCTTCCACATTTTCTATATAATCAAAGAAGCATTATTACCTTCAACATCAAGACTAAAAGTTGAAGGGGGTTATTGTCCCTCATCAAACAATATTATCATAGAAGGAATTGAATGACCACAAATGATATCCAACATGAAGACATTCAATTATAAGGAAGAAGAGGCCTTCTTAACCTGTAATATTTATGCACATGAATCAACAATCAAAGGGACAAACACCAACAAAATTGAAGGATCTACTATCCTAAGAGATAAAACTTTCATATGATGAGGATATTTAAAGGAACCATTACAATGTAATGGTGGAGGACAAACAATCCTCTGCTTGAAAGTCACATCCACAACCTTATCAAATCCACACTACTCAATAATCAAAGGAACGTGCACCACCAAATTTGAAGTATCTACCAAACTATGAGATGAAACTTTAGTAGGATGAAGATATTCAAAGAAACCATTAGCAATGCACTTGTGGGGTATAACATTCCTCTAGAGCCACAAAGCTACATCTACAAACTTAGGTTTGGAGAATTGATAATTTCTAACCAAAGTGACTAGTGTCAAAATAACAGTAACATTAGAAGGAAAACCTAGATCAAGTTCTGTCAAAAAGTGAGCTAATAAAGTTTATCCTTAAAAAATGAATTAATATATTACCAATAGATTTATAGAAAGAATCAAACCAAAACGACAATAAAAGATTAGGTTGCCTAGCCCAAATACAAATGAAATAAACAATTTTTGTAATTTGATTAAACAAGAAGAAAACAAAGACTTTACAATGAAATAATTTTACCCTAAATCCATATCCAACCATGTAAGATTCAATGACATAATACACTTCATACACTTCCTAATGTAGAAATAAATCTCTATGTTGGCCTTAATGAAGAGACTCTAAGAATCTATGAACAAATTCTAAAATTTAGGATTTAACACAAGAAGTAACTAAATTGGCAATTTTAATGCCTCTCAACAAGGTATGTTTCTCCCACAAAACAATTTCTCATTACGTTAAAAAATTATCGCTAACTTAACCAAAAAAATTCTTCTATCTACACAAACAATCATGCAGAATTTCTCTTTTATCTACTAAACCTCAGCAGACTAATATAAAGCTGCATCTTTTCTTTATATTTTAATCTAATAGTCGCCATGATTCCTGCGCTAGTCGATAATACATCGGGGGCTTAATAATTTCTTTTCAATCTCTTACATATGGAATTTGATTTTGAGCTATTAGTTAAAATTAGAAAAAACAGCAGAAAGTGAGGTAAATTACTTACCCTCCAGTCATATCCAGGGACCAGCCTGAGCGACAGCAGATCTGTTGAAGGGCATTCTTCCACCCATCAATCTCCTCTCTTAAATATCGATCTGGATGTCTATAATGCTTTTCAAACGACTTCTTGTACGGACTGGATTCATTATCCGGGTATCTAACATGGGTTGGTTCCATTTCATAAAAGAGAGGAATGATCAACCCAGGAGAACCCAACATTAAGGCTGCCTCCTGCAGACACCATGCAGAGCTTGCATATCCTTTGGAAAATATAGGAATGCGTATGGCACTGCTCTCAATCGCTCTTTCCAGGCTTAAATCAATGATTTCTCCCCTTTTCAAATGGTAGCTGTCAAGAAACACATTCAATCCAGCTGCGGAGAGAGCTTGGAAGAGATGATCAACCAGAGTTTTTCTCACATCTTTTCCCCTGAAACTCAGAAACACGTGATATCTCTTATCATTGAAAGAAACTTTTGTGGCAGCAGGTACGTAAGGCTTGAATCCATCCATCTTAAAGTTACAATTGTAAGGAGAAAGCAATCATGCAGAGGCGTAAAGGATTCAACCCAATTGTGCATAACTTAGAAGTTGAGCTTGATATAGGACAGATGCAAATAATTGAGCCGGTCGATCATTTCAACATTTAACAAAGTCATAGAACGATGACGTAGAAGACGCCAATGAATGCCGCACCCAATTGTTTTTTAAACAGCGTTTTTTTGTCCTCGTTGAATCTAACAGTTAGTTTTTTTTGTCCTCGTCGAATCTAAGAGTTAGTTTTCTTTCTCCTCGTCTAATCTAATAGTTTTTTTTTGTCCTCGTCGAATCTATAGTACTAATATGGTTATGAGTTTCGATAGAACAAATGTTGGCTCTCATATTAACTCGTACTACATCTACAACGAGACTTCCTCAACCATGCAAATACAAATGCCCTATACTATAGTAGCAGCTCTCTCGATGCGTTTTGTTTGGTTTTGTTTCGTTTTTTTGGGGAGCGGTTATTATTATGCGTTTTTTTTAATTCTTAATTTTTAATAATTTTGATGTTTTAAATTTTATTTTTAGAAAAATAATGTTTTCACAGTTCAAATAAAATTTAACAAATATTAATTTTCAATTTTTTTTCATTAATTAACAAGAGCTTTGTAGAGCTGGAGTCCCTACCTATTGAAAAAAATAGCAGGCACTTGGAAATAGTATCTGCAGTGGTATGAGGTGCATTGGATTGTAAGGAGAAATGAGGAAGGAGCTATGAGTGGAATGAGATTTGCATCATAATAAATAACTTTGTAAAGCGAAGTGGAGTCTTTTAAAAAGATCAAAACAAATTTTACAAATAATTTAGCGATAATTGTTAGAGTTGAATTTGTACAAAATTGTGAATGTGGAGTTGGAAACAGAATTAACTTTCAGAGAAGCAACATCATTGGCACATAAATGTAACAAAGAAACAAAATATAATAAACAGGTATAGATTATTTGCATTGAAAATCAGATTGTCATGTCCAAAATCAAACTGAGTATGGCATGTTTAAAATCAGACCATCATCATATTTACTTGCCATGCATAGCAGCATCAAAATCAGAGTGTCATTTGGTTAATGTTTGTTCAATGCTATGAAATTTAGATAGTTTGAAGCCTAGTTACCAGAAACGCGATGGGAGACTTCCATTTCACATTTCGACGGCAGAAACGGGTATCCCGTTGCCGACGGCCATTTCAGTCGTGATTTTCATTTTTCTAGTAGTTGCGTTAAAATTTAAATAAAAACAAAGATATTTTTATCTTTTCCTCAACTTAGAGGTGGAGTTTACATTAGTTTATAAATGCCAATAAAGCTCAAACTAGAGTTTACATTAATTTGCAAATTTTGTAAGCCAGAGTTAAGTATCACACAAATTTATTTTTGTCCTCCTAGTTTTATTATACTTATTGTGTGAAATGTTTTATACAAATTATTTTAAAATGAAAGAATGAAATCAAAGAATGTTCAAAATTTTTATAGAGATATATGTTTTTTATTTTTTATTTTTAAAATTAATTTTATATATATATATATATAATCCGTTTCTTATATGCAACCTTTTAAACTTCTGTTTCTCGTCACGTTGCCATTGCTGTTGCGTTTCTCGTTTCTCATTTTTGATAACATAGGTCTGAAGGGCTAAAAGAAAGTATATTAAGCAGGGCTGCAAAAGTAACAAAAAAATTAACAAGTAGAATCTGTTCAAGAGATTTTCCAGGGAGCTTTTCATGTTTTATATTTGCAAAAACTGAACACTACTATAAACACTATACATGGAAGAGTATTAGTGTGAGGTCTTCAATAGTCATAGTGTGAAGTTGCTGATGTTTTGTAGACTGTGAATTGAAAAACCTGCAATATTAAGGAGTGTTAGGAAAGAATGCATATCAGCTAAGTTTTTGTACTTAAAATGAAAAGAAAGTGATTTGAAAATAGAATGAAGTAAAAGGAGGATGATAGTAATATTAATATTTGCAGAGAGATAGAATACGTTGAAAAATAAACAGTCTTAAATGTTTAAGGCAACGAAATGTATAACATAAACTACATACAAAGATATGAACAAAATTGTCTTATGAAAGACGAAGAGGCAAAATTGTTGTAGTCTTTCTACTTCACTAATGATCAGATGTATTTTTCAATAGTAGTGACCTGCATATTTATGATTAACATACAAGAGTATTATGATTTTGTCAAATAGAAAACAATAAATTTGAAATGTTTTTGTGCAGAACATAAAAGAATTGAAAACGAAATGTTGAAAATACGATATGATCATGTGCAATGAAATATATGTGTAATGTAAATCAATGTGGTTAAATCATAGCAATAGAAAGGAGTGGTATTGAAAAACTTACAGTTGTGGTCTCTTTTGTTATCGCAATGATGGAATTGTCCATGGAAAGTGTGAAATCTCCTTGTATTTCAAACTTTCAAAGTAGATAGACAACTGTTGACATGTTGTTTTTGTAGTTTTCAAATGGTATTTATGCAAGGCAAGGAAAGTTCTCCTGCAAGAGTATAGTGTGCAAGGTGCAATCGACAACTCCATCTATAGTTTCAATTGTGCATTGTAAGAAGGGTTTGTATGCAAAAGTTGTGTTCACGATGCAAGTGGTGCAGTGAGTTGTGTTGGTGATTGAAGCATGAGCTAAGGAATTTTGCCTATGATATTGAGCACTTTGATTGATTCTCACGAAGACTCCCATGTGTTGGCTCTCTCAAGTTCTGAAGAGAAGCTACAACCTATGGAGTAAAAGGTGCAACCAAGCAAACCAAGCAAATTTGTAAGAAGAAAAACATCAATGGATAATTAATATTCACCAATTTTTTTTGCTTCTTTTAACCGTCAATTGCAAATGAAAATATTGTCATTCAAAAATTTGTGAATATTTAGTATTTTAACTTAAAGAATTTCACAAGGCCAAATAAGAGTCCATGACCAGCATAATGGGTATAAGTTGATTCAAGAAAATTGGTTGTGCCCAATAGAAAGTAATCAGACCAGAAATAAAGGAAGAAAACCAAAAATTTTAAGAAAAAATCTTTTAAAATCAATACCTTGTTTGGGTGATCTGAAAAGAATCTGAAGAAAATCAGTGTACAACAATTAGGTAGACTCTTGAATTTGGAATGACTTCCAAATCAGTGTCCATGCTAGTAGTTGAGAACTTGAGAGGTTTTAATTTTACTTTTGTTTGTGTTGTGTTGTTGCCAGGCTCTATGTCGTGAGTTGATGTGTTGATAAGGTTCCATTTTCATGACAAATATTCTGAATCTATAATTTTCAATAAATAGGAAAATTATTTTTTGTGTTCTTTTTGATAACTATCTGTTGAGTTTCACAAGGCCAAATAAGAATCCATGATCAGCACAATGGCTATAAGTTGATTCAAGAAAACTGGTTGTGCCCAGCAGAAAGCAATCAAACCAGAAATAAAGGAAGAAAACCAAAAATTGTAAGAAAAAATATTTTAAAATCAATACCTTATTTGGGTGATCAGAAAAGAATCTAAATAGAATCAGTGTACAATAACGAGGCAGACTCTTGAATTTGGAATGACTTCCAAATTACTGTACATGCTAGTAGTTGAGAACTTGAGAGGTTTTAATTTTATTTTTATTTTTCCTGTGTTGTTGCCAAGCTCTATGTTGTGAGATGATACGTAGATAAGGTTCCATTTTCATGACGAATGTTCTGAATCTGTAACTTTCAATAAACTGGAAAATTATTTGTTGTGTTCCTTTTGATAACTAGTTGTTGTTGTATTTTTTTGAGTATATAGAAGCTGCTAAAATTATCTATCCTCCATTAGACACTTTAGAAAGTTATTTTCCTATTAGGTGCACTAATTATAGATTAATTACCTATGGTTGTGGATATCATAGATAAAGAAAATATAGGAAGCACCAAGGGAGTGAGAGCATACCATTGAAAAATATAAACCAAAACTTCATTTTAAAAATGATGCTGCTACCACACCTTGGCACTTGGATAAAAAACCCACAAGCATTTCTATAGCAATTTCTTGAGGACAAAAACCCCCAGAAACAGTCACTTTTGTAGAGAGAGCAGCAGGGTCGGACTATTCAAGATCCTCAGGCATTCAACTAACTTATAGGGTGTTTAGAAACATCAAAAGTTATCAGCTGAACATGTTGGATACAACTGGTAAGTAGTTTACAACAAGCAGATATTCTTTTTAAATCATGTAATTACATAAAGATAGAAAATTTAAAAAGTTCAAGCGTATTTTTGCTATTAGAATCTTTTCTGGTTGCCTTTTTATGAGTGTCTTTAGACTACACTATTTCATTTGTAAATGTTCTACAATTTGACCTGGATGACAATAGAGAATTGAGGCTAAATATGGCATGGCCTGACAATACTCAATGCATGTGTATGTAAGAAAGCTTGGAATACAAAATAGAATATTTCACATTAGTCTTAAAACCTAAGCCATTTCAAATGATGAAATTACAAGGAACAAAATATGACTTGCAATAGTGCAAAGCAGGGCATATTGGTCTAATTTTGTAAGACCATAATAAACCCTGCAAAATAGACTAAAATTACAGACAAACATTGCATATGAAATGAATACCTGAACATGATATGCTCAATAAAACCAAAAATGGGTGTAATTAAAAACCTAATAAAAATTGGCGCTGAAGATATCAATTCGTGACCAAGGGATTTACTCAGAAATATGAATGAATGTAAGAATCTCTCACTCTAGTTTTGTTGTCCTAAAACTTACATTAAGCGGTTGTGGAATTAATGTAGTGAAA
Source organism: Cryptomeria japonica (assembly GCF_030272615.1). NCBI lineage: Eukaryota > Viridiplantae > Streptophyta > Pinopsida > Cupressales > Cupressaceae > Cryptomeria > Cryptomeria japonica. The sequence goes on along the minus strand of NC_081408.1, from coordinate 623,395,556 downwards.
CTTGTTCTCAGTGCATAAAATTACAATTCACTTTTTAATTCTTTTAATTACAGATAAGAAGGAATGCAAAAGTTAGAGCATGTACTTAATTTAGCTAGACTGTATGTTGTCTTGGACTTGGCATTAGAAAAAGGAGGCAATGATAGTCCCTTTCTGCTCAGATGTTTGTGTTTGCTTTTGCCCAAATTAAGCATTCCCTTTATGTGTTTCCCACCATCAAAACTCTCTTGTTCTCCATTCCATTTAACAAATCAAATTACATTTTAATCAATGAAATGTGTAGAAACCACTCAAACCATGGTAGGTGACTTACCTCAAGATTCTGGATTATGCTATCAATGACGCCTTTTAGGAAAAATGGGCAAGCTTTGGAGGAGAAATATTACCATACCCTACAAAAAGCAATTGTCGTGTTTCAAAGCTCCTTGAATAGTGTAGAAGGTCTCGCAGATGAGGCGGTGGACTTCACAGATAGTAAGAGCTGGTGAAATAAATGCACTCGTACCTCAGCAATTAATGAATTTCGTGGAGAATGAGTGTGTATAATAAATTTGCCAATACCTAGTGGCCTGACCGTAGGTGAAGAGTAAATTAAAAAAAATTGCAGCAGCTTAGGAAATATGAAATAATGCATTCCATCCATGTTACAAAATTACAAATATTTTTGGAAAAAAAAAAAAACCCCAACAATAAATCAAGCACCCAATCATAAGTCAAATAATTAATAAATTTTAAAATAATTTAATTTTAATAAAAATGAAACTTTATAGTAACCTTTAATTTTTTAGCTTGCACAATTATCAAAACATGTTAATGTCTTTTTTTGGGGAAGTTGAAAACATTAGTTCCCTACTTAAGGCACAGACTAATAACTATAATTTATAAAATTTCAAATATATATAATTTTTCATTAAAAGATATTTATTTATTATGTTCAATTGAAGGAGGTGGATGGTAGGATTAAAATAATAGAGTTTTGTCAAACTTTTAAGACCTCTACAACACTCAACTATTCATTGATCATTCATTTCTTGATAAGTTGATTACACAATGATTTGATCACATGACATAAAAATGCATTTCAATTGCCTCACTATCTAGAGGTCTTAGACACATGCAAGATAATTTTAGAAGATAGATTCAACCTACAGATAATAGAAATTCCCCAATACAGTAAATATTAGAAATAAACACTTGCTAAAATAATGAATACATTTAGAAGTATCCAAACTTAGTCAATTTTTAGTTTTGTGGGAAAATTTGTTATAATATTCCAACACCCCACTTTAATTTTGGTCACAAACCATTTAGTATTCATCACATTGAAATTCTTTCTTATATCTTGAAAATTCTTCTTTGTTAATTCCTTTGCCAACTAATATTCATTTTTACAAAACATTAATTTGGAAGTACTCTTCTTACATACTTATTCCTTGTTTCCAAATTAACATAATTTTTCATAACAATGATTTCCTTTGAGAAAATATATATCATCCTTCTCAAACATTTAACCCTTTCTTGATTTTAATCATTTTGACAAAGGAAAATTTATATTCATAGAATATTTAAAAATATATGCAATCTTTTTCTATTCAGATCCATCAATCCATCTACAACTCATTTGTTATTCTAGATCCTATTTTACATTCTACTATTGAATTGAACCCTGTACACCAAATTTGGGTCATAATTTGAAATGTAGTCCTAATTATTTCATAGATAAATTAATATTCATGTATATACCCCATACGCATAGAGATGTATACTATTATTCACTTACACCCCATACACATAGAGATGTATACTATTATTCGCTTACACCCCATACACATAGAGATATATTTTATACTTATACACTATGTTCTTCTTTCACAACAATAGTAGGATAATGTGTTTTTTTCAATACAAGAAGATCCATATAGAAAGTATATTTTTGCCCCTTTTCACACGCACACATGGAACTTTTCCTTTTGCAATTAAAATGTAAGATAGTGTACAATAGAATAAAATCTTCACCCATAGATTCTTATAAAAAAAAATTATTTATATTATAAAATCAAAATTTATTTTTTCTTCTTTCAAATGACATGTAATGTTATGGAGATACACCTTATATTATACGTCATAAACCAACAATGTGTCAGTTAATAGTTATTTATTAGTCAATATTATAAAAAAAAATTGTTTTAAGTTATTTATATTTAATTTTTCATGTTGTATCATTACAATAAATTATAAGTTTTGATTAGGAAAAGTAGGAGAGGGCCCAAAACCCTTTATAACATAGCCATTAAGGTGAAAATCAAAACCATAAGAAGCGAGACATCCAAAAGGAAAGAACAATGAGTCTAATGAGTAATGAAACTAATGAGAAGCTTTTAACTAGAGAAAAAAACTAGCAAGAAAGAAGAGTCCCAAATTAGACCTAAGACTTTTCTTTCAAAACTATTGAGTAGAACACCAAGTTTTGAAACAAAACCTAAATCCTTTTAATAGAGAGAACACCTTAAACTATCACAACAATAGCTAAAGAAAGGGTGAAAAATAACCAAGAAGAACTCCTAAGAAAACCCAAAGACAAAGAAGAAGACCTTGCAATTAGCAGCAAAAGCTCTTACTAGTGACTAGGCAAAACAACATTCACATATCTAAATCCATGAGCCAGAACAACTGTCAAATAAAGGCCTTTGACAAGATAAAATCCTCCAACCACAACCTTCCAATGTCAAGAGAAATCTCCAGTAAAACTCGTAGCAAAATCCATCTCAATAGGACTAGCAGGAGACCAAACTCATGGTTAAATTTATAAGTTGATTTATCTTTTTGATTAATATGTTTTTGTATAATTTTATATGTATGCCTATCCCATTGTTAAATTTTTAAAATTAAAAGCAACAAAAATAATATCAAAGAGAGTATGCACAAAACTATATGAGGAAATGATGTGAACCCATGACATATGCATTTAGAGAAGTAGAATTATCAAAATAGGAATGAAAGAGAACTTAAACAATTTAAACAACTGATAGATATGATAGTGAAAGAGATCAAGGAGAACAAAAGAGACATCATTTAGATGAATTGATAATAAATCATCTACAAAATATTTCTTGAGGAGCAAGATACATTTAGAAGAAAATTGCAAAGGAATGTGTATTTAGCTCAATTTACTAAGATAAAATGATGACAACTATGAGAATACAATCGTGATTAGTTAAAAGATATCATGAATCTCACATTAATATTTAGGTCTTGATTATCAAGGGATGGATTCTATAGAAACCCAATACAATCTCTCATAATAGATGGATGCATAAATGGATCCTATCTACAAGGTCTGATGATCTACCCACATACAAACTAGTGCAATCTAGAGAGCTCATAACCAAAGAAATGGAGAATATATACTCATCTCCAAAAGAGATAATATACAATAAATTCATTAATGAAAGAAGGATATATGGAGAACTCAATGTGACCCCCCAAGGACTACTTCTATCCCAAAAGTATAAGGAATGTGCCATAAGAGAGAGAAAAAAGGATATCAATCCCCACATTAAGAAATATCTCCTATTCCAATGATTAAAACCAAAATGAAAATCAAGATTTGTTGCTTGGAAACAATAGGTCTCCTCTGAGCAAGAAAAAATCTATTGGAAACTAGAGAACATATTCTTTTAAATTGAAAGAATCAAGAATCCAAATTGAAATGATATGTGCTTTTGAAAACTACTCTAATGTCATGTTGTTAATTAAGGATGATGATTCCACATACCAATCAAATTATCATAGATCACATTAACTAATGTTGAATGAATACAATTGCCTAGTTACATAGAGGTATTAGATACATCTAAATACTTCTAGAAACTTATCATACAAAAATTGCATTATTATAAAGAAAGCCAAAAACTAAAACTAAATAACTAAAAGAAAAAAATTGTGTAGGTGGGAGAATAATATTCCAACAATGAAGAGTATCCTTCCACCCATTGATTTCTCCTTGTTGGTATCAATCTAAATGGGCATAATATTTTAGAAAAAAAAATTATATGAATTGGAATTATCATTAGGGTGTCTTGTATGAGTTGGCTTCACTCAAAAAATGGAAGAATTACTAACCTAATAGATGCCAACATTAAGGCAACCTCCATGAGACAACATGTGAATGTGTATGATACTACTCTAACCACTCTTTGAAAGATTGAATTAATTATTTCACCCTCCTCAATTGATAGTTATCTATAGACAAGTTCAATCTTGGTGAGGAAATACCTTCAAAGAGATAATTAGCTAGAACCTTCCTCACATCTTTTCCCTTGAAACTTAGAAACATGCCAAATCTCTTTTGTTTGAGGAAAATTTTGTGATAGTTGTTAAGGGTGAGTGGAATCCATCCATTTTAGAGTTCGAATAGAAGGAGAAAATATTAATAGGTAGGAAGGAGTCCCAATGAAATATATGCACAAGCCATCAAAACACATATTCAAGTTGTCTTCTTGTGACATGGAAAAGGATGTAATTGTTTGTAGGGTGTGAACATTACAATTCCTTTTTGTTTTATTGTGGATATTCCAATAGTTTAATTTTGTTCATTTGTTTTTTGGATTCTTTAATAAGGCTTAGCTTTTCTTAGTAATTACATCAAAAATAATATTTTATTAGTTAGTATTTGGAGTATAATATTTTTTTACATATAATTTCTTCTAAATTGAATATTATCATGATTTTTATTTTTTTATAAAGATTTATTGAACAATGTTTTAATTTTTTTAATTTTTTTTCTTGTTAGTTTTGTTCTGATTAGATAAAAATGGGAGAGGAATGAACCATTACATAAGTGCCATAGAACAAAAATAAAAAAACTCACAAGGGGTGAGCACCCAACTAAAGACCCAGCTAACACAAAAGAACCAAAACCAATTGGCAACCAAACACTACAAACTCCAAAAAACTAAACCAAAAACCAAGGACACAAAAAAGGAGAGCCAACACCACCTACCGAAGACACAAACCAATGGTCTATTTGGTGGGGGTTTTCTTGTTAGTTTTGTTTTACATATTCGTTTATTTGATAAAATAAATATTTAAAATAGTGAATAAAATTAATAACACATATCAAGTAAATATGTAAAAGTGCATCTTTATTTACCCATGAAATTATTACATAAGTAGATCAAACATGGTAAACATTGAGTCAAAGTAGATCCAATTAGATCATACTACTTTCATTGATGACTCAAATATTATTTAAAGGATCTAATACCTATCAAGAGGAACACAATAATTAACTAACTCTCATAACCATAAAAGGATGATAAATAGTTAATATATAATGAGATAAACCATATTATCAAAATATTATAAAACATTAAGTAAGTTTTTCCACATTGGTAATGACATTGTACACAAGAAGAATCTATAGACAAACTTGAAATAATAGTTCAATATCAACATTAACATATGAGAATAATTTAATATCATTATAGTGGATAGCCATAGTAAGGTTTGAATGAGTACCCCTTCTCAAAGGAGGAATAAGATCCCAAGTAGGTTGTGGCATAAACAATGTGATATGGCTTATTAAAGAAAACTATTTTATATTTAAAAATCATAAATATTAGTTAGATATTAGATTTTAAAATGAATCCATAATAAGGTATCTAATGGTGGGTAGGATCAGCAAGAATGAAAGTCACAAAATGAGGTATAAACCCTAGAATGACAAATTAATGGTAGACCGGGAACACAAACATTAGGAAGATATATAAATGATAATCTATAAAACCTAAAACGTAGTGATGTAAACTCTTTGCCAAAATGTTAGAGTGCAAAATCAAGTGGATTCATTAAAATTATAAAAAAATACCTAATTAAATAAAATTATACAAATAAGAACCAAATTAACCTAAATAAAAGTAGTAATACATGGGAGGGATAAAGCCTATGAACCAAATTTTCTTTAGGAAATTAACAACAAATAAAATGTTTACCCTTCCATGAAAACCATGATGTAAATTGAAATTAAATAGTTTGGATTGATGGTGCTTAGAAATTCCCTAGGGAGATTGTTGAATTGTGATATTTCACACTCTTTAGTCAACTTTATTAAATAGTGAACTTTTTGACCTTGGGAGATCTAGTAAATAACTTAGTCTAGTGTACAAAGTTTTAAAGTAAGATTTTATTGCAAAATTAACATTCCAATGAAATCTCTTTCTTGGTTTAGGATTTCGAATGGTAATTGGATGAGATAGAACATGAATTAATGTTATTATGAATGCACTTAAATATGAAGACATAAAAAAATATAATACATGCTTTATACTAAGTCAATGCCTAATAATTATGAAGAAAGGATAACATTGGAAATTTGAATTTTAATATTTTAACTATGTTATGCTTCTATTTCTATTAGTACTCTATTGATATCTAAGGATTGTTAGTGCTAAGGAGAGATTGTTGAATAGTGAGACTTCATATTCTCTTCAATCAAACCCTTTGAACCTTGTAAAAGGCAATTAGCTTTACAAGTGTACAATATTTTAAATTAAGTTTCTAATGTAAAATAATTAATATTTCTATGAATTCTTTTTAGTAGTTTAAAACTTTGAATGACAATTGATTAAGATATAATAAATCATCACACAAATTTGTACCAAGTGAGCTTCTAATGGCTATGAGAAATAATAATGAAGATAGCAATTTAAATTTTTAAAAATCTAATTGTAGATTACATCTATTGTGTGAGATGCTCCCATGTGAAATAATTTAGAATAGAAGAATGCAGATATTTAAAAATGGATCAAGAGTATGGAGATTAGGACTATGGTGAGGTAAATATGTGCAGAATTGTACAAAGTAAAAGGGGGATTAAATAAGAGCAAACAAGAATTGAAAGAAGAACAGAACATGATATAAAGATATGCCATGCTGCTTTATAGTCATATTAAGACGTAATTTCTCAACATAATCCAAAACTGGAGAACTGCTCTTCTTGGGCTCTCTCCATTTCACAACATTATTTCTCAAACATTCAGACACATCACCCTTAAGCATCTTTGAAAATTCTAATGTTTGGTTGCCTTCTCGAATCTGTGGCCATGATTATATGTGCTAAATTCTCTTTACAAACCCTTTTTCTTTAATCTGCTCTGCTCTTGAGGCTAACTTTGAGCTCAAGAAGACCTTAGATGATTTACAGGTTCAGCTCAGAGCTTTTAAAGCTAATTCTAAACTACAAAACTTTCAGAGTGGCAACAGATGGAACAACATAGAGATCAACATGGTAAGGGAGAATCAAGTTCTTAAAACAGGCATGGATATCATCAGTTTTGCTGCATAGAAGAGGTTGTTGTGGATACTGCAGAAATAAGAAAAAAATCATCTATGTTATGATGGACGGCTTCAGAAATTTTGTATGCTAGCTGTCTGTGCATGAATCCAAAACTAAACGACGAATAACATGTTTTCATCTATTATATGATGGACGGCTTCAGGAATTAAAAAAAAACATGAACTCAAAACTAAACAACAAATAATATGTATATACATCTTTGACCATCACAGACTTGTTCAAGCCAGGCATACATACCCCTTGAATAAACTTGATATTTTTTTGCCATAACCATGCCGCTTATAACATGTATTTTGGTACAGAATTCAAGCTTAGAGAGTCATAAGAATTGAAAGACAAAAACTACCTTGGGAAAACAGGATTATCTTAAACAACAAATTGGTTGGCCTAAATACACGGAAAAAACAAATTGAATGTACAATTATTTAAGGCCAGTGCAGATTTCCTTGTTGCCAGAATAGAGATGCATACAATTTGCTCTCCTCATTGACTTTGCCTCGGAAACAGAATATGTTCTCCATCTCGTCCGAGCAATATTCACTTTGTTGCATGTCGGTCGATCTGCACCCATTAGTAAGATATCTTGGTGGCATCATAACTAAGCAGGCCTTGCATTAAACTAGATGATTTTTTTCACGCCAAAGCATTAGCATCTTGTGTAAAATGTTCAGCACTTCTAAGTAATATTGTTTCTGAAACAAAAACTACAGTGCCATAATTTCTGTCTGCGACATTAAAAACATATATAGCTATGAAAAGATTTTTTTAAGGCGATTTGAACTCTTTAGCTGTTGGAGGGGAGTTGAAAGATCAATCAGTTCCATTTTAGCACTGAATGCGTGTTTACCTTTAAACATTTTTTTCGGGTAAATTGAAACTTTTACAACGGCTTTCGGCTGAATTGACTTGAGAGCATCTTTCATAGTTTCCAATCCCGCTGGGAGCTTCGCAGCTTCCGACGGAAATCTATTCCATGTCCTCTTTATGCCGTTCATCCCTATCTCCTGCTTCATCTTTAACCACATTTTCTGCTCTTTAACTACCTTTCCGGCTGAATCAAATTGGTTAATGAGAACTTTTTGTAAGGTTTGCAATCCACCAGCTGGGTACTTGCCAATTTCCAACGGCTCTCTGTCCGATGTCTTGGTTATGTCGTTCACTGCCACCGTGTATTCCAATGCCTTCAATATGTCGTCCACCATCAGCTTTACTAGCTGAGCTTCGAAGCTGCCAATGGCCAAGTTAGTGACAACGAACAAACAAGAAAGAAATGAATGCATTAACGTCCACAGTCCACAAGAGTGCAATTAACAAGTAAATCTGGTTTATACATTTGACTGTATATTAACATGTTCGTAGGGTTTTTGAGCTATTGGTAAAGTTAAATGATTATAAATAAGTCTATTAAGTCGAACATCAGAAAGGATAAGATTGGAATTTCACACACAAAAATTATGCAATTCAAAAGTAAATCTAATTTATATTTTTAACTGTCTTTTGAAAATTCAACATTCCAAATTGAATTAGAAGCACTTATTGATGACATGTTTCAATTATTTCATTTATCAAGATTCACTAATTCTGGCAGAATAGGTATCTTCAGTTTATTGCTTTTAATGAAAGAAATATCAATATAGCCTTGTACTTATATATTGAATATATAAAATCTTCTATCAGAAAATAATTGTAACTGTTTTATATGTGACCAAATCGGCAAAAGTGGAATGAAATTTAACAAACTAATAACTAAAAAGCGTATCCACTATCCACCATGCTAGACAATCAGGGGTAAAAAACTCTAGAGAAAATTAAAAGGATTTATTGAAGAAAATCGAAGTGTTTATTGTCGACAAGAAAGATGCCAGAGAAAATCTAATTTTAACTGGTTTGTGAATCTAAAAGACAGCTTGTAGAGACCAATAAAAAAAATCAATACTTACATTTATAAATGGTCTGCACTAAGTGGACTGGATTCTGATTTTAAGCTGATGTGGAGCCATTAATCAAAGACAAAAATCGGGAGAATGTGGGGTAATTTACGTACCCTCCAGTTATATCCAGGGACCAGCCTGAGAGAGAGCAGATCCGATTAAGGGCGTCCTTCCATGTTAGGGCAGAAATGTAAATGAAATGACAAAAATAAAATGAAACACTTTTCGATTAGTATTCAAGAAGTACTTGCTGCATAATAAAGGCAGCGAACAGTTTACACAGTTACACAAAAACTGTCGGATGGAACAAATAAGTTATAACTGTACAAAAACTAATAAAATCAAACAAAACTAAAATTAACCTAAAATTACTAAGTTTTAACCTAAAGATTAATACATTAACATCTCCCCCTTAATCTGAAGGAGTTAAACCAATCATTTCACGAAATTTTTCAAACTTAACACGACCCAATGCTTTGGTAAGTATATCTGCAGGTTGGTCTGTAGTAGCACAATATTGAAGGGAGATATTGCCATCTTTCACATAGTGCCGAATAAAATGAATCTTGGTGTTGATATGTTTGGTACGATCATGAAACACTGGGTTCTTAGCCATTTTTATAGTAGATTGATTGTCAATAAAGAGTGGTGTGGAAGAAGCTTGTGGTGCCTGCAAATCTGCAAGAATTCTTCGAGGCCATAAGATTTCTCTAGTTGCCTCAGATGCTGCTATATATTCTGCTTCTACAGAAGAGAGAGTTGGGACTGGTTGTTTTTTAGATTTCCAAGAGATTACAGCAGAACCAAGAGACATTAAGTAACCAGATGTAGATTTTCCATCATCCATATCACCTACATAATCTGAATCTGAATAACTAAGCAAAGAAAATTTAGATATCTTGGAGTATTTAAGCCCATAGTTTTGAGTGCCCTGTAGATATTGAAGAACCCGTTTGGCTGCTAACCAATGAGTTTCTCTAGGTTGTTGCATAAATCGTGACAGAACTCCAACAGAAAAAGAAATATCAGGTCGAGTAGTTGTAGCATAAATCAAACTGCCAACTAGTTGCCTATAAGAAGTTGCATCAACCAAATCAGAGAAATCATTAGATGAAAGTTTGAGATTTTGCTCCATAGGAGTGCTGAGAGGCTTGCAATCAGCCATACCAAACTTTTTGAGAAGATCACCAATATATTTTTGTTGACTGATGAAGATAGATTGGGGGTTTTGAATCACCTCAATTCCCAAATAGTAATGAAGATGACCCAAATCAGTCATATCAAAACCTTGCTGCAATCCTTCTTTTACATTTTGAATATTAGCCTCACTAGTTCCAGTGATAAATAAATCATCCACATAAACAATAAGATAGACAATAGTACCATCAATCTGTTTAACAAAAATCGTTGCATCATCAAATTCAAAGTGATGAAAATTCAACTGCAAGAGATGCTCAGTAAGTTTTTCATACCAGGCTCGTGGGGCTTGTTTTAAACCATACAATGATTTTATAAGCTTGCATACCTTGTCCTCTTTACCAGGAACTTCAAAGCCTTCAGGTTGAGTCATATATACTATTTCTTTAAGATCACCATTCAAGAATGCAGTTTTAACATCCATGTGATGGATGTTCCAACCATTTTGGGCTGCTAAAGCCAACAAAACACGAATAGTAGTCCATTTTGCTGTAGGGGCAAATGTTTCATCATAGTCTATGCCCTCTTTTTGAGCATAACCTTTGGCAACAAGACGTGCTTTGTGTTTATCAAGTGAACCATCAGCATTATATTTATTTCTAAAAATCCACTTACAACTGATAGGTTTACAATAAAGAGGAGGATCAACCAACTCCCATGTGCCATTATTCAAAAGTGCATTATACTCATGTTGCATAGCTTGCCTCCAAAATGAAATATGATGAGCTTCTTTATAGGAATTTGGTGTTGAGTCGATTGTAAGATTGAGCTCATCAATAGACTCAAGGTTATCTGAAATATTAGATTGAGCTTGTAGCCTTTCTTTATAAGAACTTCTTGTACCTGTTTTACCTATTTCATCAGGTCGCAAATCTTTCAAAGTTTGTTGAACTTGTTTGGTCCACCTATGAGAGGATTTTTGTGGGACAATAGATGTTTCTATTTGTAGATTAGAATCTTCATTGGGAGGTAATGAGTCAGGCTCATCATTAGTGAGAACATCACTATGAGAAGGGGCTTCTTCTGGTACATGAAGAGGTGGAGCATCATGAGTTGAGGTAGCTTGAGATGCAGGTTCTACACATGTATTCATTCCTCCAGAGTGTAAAATCTCACAAGAATTTTCTATCCAAGGAGAAGATGTGGCAAATTTATCAAGCTGTTTTAACTCATTTTCAATATGTGTATCACTTTTGAAAGATTCACAAAATACAACATCACGAGCAATAAAAAACTTTTTATGAACTTCATCATATAATCTATAGACTTTTGAAGTTTCAGAATAGCCCAAAAAAATGCACTTATAACTATGATGATGCAACTTATTCCTTTTTTCTTTAGGAATCAAAGCATAGCAAATAGAACCAAAAATTCGAAGGTGTCAAATAGTTGGAGGATAACCAAACCAAACCTCATATGGAGTTGTTTGGTGAAGAGCAGATGATGGAGATCTATTGCGAAGATAGACTGTTGTTCTTGCTGCTTCAGCCCAAAAATATAACTTGATGCCTTTGAAATATAACATTGCTCGAACCATGTTCATGATAGTTCTATTCATTCTTTCAACAACACCGTTTTGTTGAGGAGTGCCGGGAATAGTGAGATGATGCTGAATACCATTTTGACAAAGATAATCCTCAAAAATTAGAGAAGTAAATTCTCCACCATTATCTGTTCGAAGAGTACCAATTTGACATTGAGCCTGATTTTCAATCATAACACGAAATCTTTTAAAAGTGTCAAAAGCCTCTGATTTTTGCTGCAAAAAATAAATCCAAGTCATGCGACTATAATCATCAATAAACAACATAAAGTACTTAGATCCTCCAATAGAAGTTACTAGTAAAGGCCCACACAAATCTGAATGAATGAGTTGCAATTTTCTATGTGCTCTCCAGGTGGAATGAGGAAAAGAATTTTTATGTTGTTTGGCAAGAATACATGCTTCACATTTTTCAATTGATTTAGAAAAAAATGGCAAACCATCAACACCATTCTTTTGCATGGTATGAATGCTATCATAACTAATATGCCCCAATCTTGCATGCCATAAAAGGCTTGGTGATAGACTCTCTTCTTCAGTAAGATATGCAAAAATTTTAGAAGTAGATACACCATTTAATTTTAATAATCTTCCATCTTTACACCCAGTGAAAACAATTTGATTGTTAGATGTTTTTCTTACAACAACCTGCCCATCTTTTAAGAAAATAGAATAGCCTTTTTGTCGAATCAATACTAATGATAGCAAATTTCGTTGTAATTCTGGAATAAATAATACATCATGAAGCACAAGGTCTTGAAGATTAGGCAACTTAAATCGAATAGTTCCTTTTCCAAGAGGTTTCAGACTAGATTTATCTGCTAAATAAATTGGACCATAGGCACCTTCATGAAATTCTTCAAAACAATCACGCTGAAATGTCATATGTTGTGTGGCTCCAGTATCTAAGATCCAAGAATCATACCAGGAGGAATTAGATGTAAAATCTGAAACAGAAAGCACATATTGATCACTATCACTGTCACAAGCAAATTGGGCTGCTCCTGAAATTTTATCCTCTGAAATTTTATCATCACTGTGCATTTTTGTTTTATCTTTCTGTTTAAATGAATTTTCTCTAAAACTTTCTATCTTGTCCCATGAGAGCTTACATTCATGTGCTTCATGACTACCTTTTCTACCACATCTTTTACAATATAAATACTGCCTATCATTTTGATTATCATGTTGCCTCCATTGACCTCTAGTTTTTCCTTTATCATTATAACTATACTTTGAAGAGATGTTATTGATAGATTTTTCTTTTTGATGAGCAAAACAAACATTTTCAGTAGTATTATCTATTTTCCTTCCAAAAGCTTTTTCACGTTCTGCTAACTTTTCAACCAATTTATCAAATGAAATGGTTTTCAATTGATTAATTGCTTGAAGAGACTCTAGATAAGCGGAATGTGTTGGAAGAAGTGCCTTGATGAAAGCAGTGAGATAGATATCAACTTTTCCACCTGCAGCATCAACATCATGTTTTATAGCTATGATTTCAGAAGCCAAACTCATAACATCACCATTTTTCAATTCAAGATTAAACAATTTTAATTGTAACTGAATAAACTCTAATTCTGAATGAGAATCAAATAAATCTTTTAATTTGTGAAGGGCTTCCCATGCAAATGTGCATCCTTGTATATGTCGATACACATCTCCATTAACAGAAGCTCTTATCAAAGCCAAAGCTTTGGAATTTTTATATTGCCAAATTTCTTTTTCTTTAGCATCAATTGGTGTTGTAGGTTGGGCATTTCCATCACAAATTTTAGACCATAAATCATTAAAAATGAGAGTGTTTTCAATTTTTCTATGCCATTCCATCCAAGTATCTTTTCCTGTTAAAGTTTCTCCAATCAATGAAACAATAGACTGCATTCTGAATTTAAAATAAATAAACACAATTTGCAAGGCCTGCAACTTTAAAATAACTTCTCAATCCTTTAAAAATAGAGAATAAATAAATTGATATCACCTGAATCAATTTATTGTTTCTGTAGAATTCTCTGCTCTTATTTACCTGGCTCTGATACCACTGTTAGGGCAGAAATGTAAATGAAATGACAAAAATAAAATGAAACACTTTTCGATTAGTATTCAAGAAGTACTTGCTGCATAATAAAGGCAGCGAACAGTTTGCACAGTTACACAAAAACTGTTGGATGGAACAAATAAATTATAACTATACAAAAACTAATAAAATCAAACAAAACTAAAATTAACCTAAAATTACTAAGTTTAACCTAAAGATTAATACATTAACACTTCCACTCATCGATTTCTCCTCTTTGGTATCGATCTGAATGGGTATAATGTTTTAGAAATGAGTTTTTATACGGACTGGAATCGTTTTCAGGGTGTCTAGCATGAGCTGGTTTCACTCGATAAAACAGAGGAATTATTAACCCGGGGGAGGCCAACATTAAGGCGGCTTCCCTTAGACACCATGCAGAGCTTGCATAGCCTTTGGAAAATATAGGAATGCGTATGGCACTGCTCTCAATAGCTCTTTCCAGGCTTAAATCAATTATTTCCCCCCTCTTCAACTGATAGCTATCTAGAAACACTTTCAATCCGGCTGCAGAAAGAGCTTGGAAGAGATGGTCAACCAGAGTCTTTCTCACATCCTTTCCCCTGAAACTCAGAAACACGTCAAATCTCTTTCCCTTTAAGAAAGATTTTGTAACGGTGGATAAGGAAGGATAGAATCCATCCATCTCAGAGTTCCAACTGGATGAGAAAGGAGAAACATATGCGCATAGGATTCAGTCCAAGAAAGCACAGATAGAAGTTCAAATTCTTATAAGTTGTCTTCTTATGATATGGATAAGGATGTAATAGAGCGGAGTTTGCATTACAATTCTTTTGTATTTGTAGAGTAATTATTTCGATGGGTTTGTATTTTTCATTTGGAGTCTTCGATAAGGCTTGGCTCCTTCCTACGGCAACGTCTAAATGGTCAATGTAGCATTTAGGATGGATTTTTTTATCGTAACTATTATTTAATTAAAAATCAGAATATATCAATTTTTAATTTAAAATTAATTAGTAAATACAGTTAAAGATGCATTTTAGGTATTGCATAAACATTTTGTTTTTCTAATTTTTCAGTCATTTTATTAGATGTAATATTTGATTAGATACTATTTTAAAGTATAATATTTTTTTAGTTTTTTTTTTTTTAATTATGTTGAATATTATTATGTTTTGAATTTTTTTTAATTAAATTAATTTAAGAATGGTTTAGTTATTTTTGTTGAAAAATCTCTTTCTTGTTATTTTTGTTCTTGAACATTCATATAAATTGGTATTGATGTTAGAGGATCTTGGCCTTGGATTTGATTGTCTAATGAATTGATTAATCTTTATTAGCTCTCTTCTTTTTTTATTGGATGCATAGACCTAGGCTCCTTGAGGGTTTCATTTGGTACCCCCTTCTAGATCTTCATTTTCAACATAAGATCTAATCTTCTTAAGTTTTTTTATGTTTTAACTCTTTATTAGATTTATATTCTTTGTTTCTGAGTATTGAAATACGAAATTGTATATCTCATTTTCAGGGTTTACTAACTAGTTTTGAGCATTTTAATGAATGCCAAACATATCTAGCTCATTCAAAACATCAATTGAGAAAAACCAACTAAATCAAAGTCATGGATCAACTGACACGTCGCCCTCCAAGAAGTACTCTATTAAAAAAGCTTCAATAAGAAAGATTATTTTTCTCTACAATTCACAATTTAATGGTTTTTGAGAAAAATACCTAGTGGGAAAAGATTTCTGGAAAATATATGGACATGACTATTCTACAAAAAAATTTATAAAATTAAAAAGAGAACCAAATTGTGTCATATAAGATCTGATCACAAATTTTGAAAGGGAATTCCAATTCGATATAGCCAATATGTATGTTACTCAAACCCATGGCCTCCAACTTGAAACAAAGTTTTTCATTCCTAAATTTGGAAGTCTTTGATGTTAAAAAAATGATTTTTAGCTTTGTAAAAATGAGGTATATTTCAAGAAATGATCTCATCTAACTAATCCTCAAACACTACAAATTTTTGAGGTCCATTTGTTAGATTTATCCCTTGATTAGTGAGAAAAACATCAAATAATACTTAGAGATAGACAATAGGGGATCATTACATGGTTAGAACCACAAGAAGATCTTAAGTAAAGATTCTATCCACATAGGTATTGAGAGAGCATATTAATTTAATGGATCCAACTTAAAAGGCATGGGTTAAGACACTACAACAATATATTGATAACTTTAGCAAGTTTCAAGTCAAGCTTAAAATTTCAAATGCAAAAGTGGTACTAGTTGTTAAATTTATATATGGTCTCTCTCTTTTCATTTAAACATAATTTTCTATGTTTTAAGGTGAAACTTTGGATAGGCCTTTTAAGTTTGCAACGAATTTTAAATTAAGGTGTAAAAGGGACATGTTGTTGGAAGGTAAACACACAAAGTTGGGTCCCAATCCTAAGGAAGTCAGTGGATTGGAAAATGAGCCCGCTAGAAATAGGTGCCCGATTTTTGTTTAGCTTCGGGTGCCTGAGCCATAAAGAAACGGGCGCCCATTTAGCAATGGGTTCCCGAAGCTAAACGAGCACCCATTTCTTTGAAATCGGGTGCCAGATTTGAAAAAAATGGGCACCTATTTTTTAAATGTACTTTTTAAAAAAAAAACTATTTTCCATCATTTTCACTGTTTGGAAAATGGGTAGGCATTTCTGAGGAGCACGGGTACCCGTTTTTTTCACCCCAGTTGACCCCCTAGACCATTTTTACCTCCTTCCAGGTATTTAGTTTTATTTTTTATATTCTATTTTATTTATTTTTATTATTTTTCATAAAAAAAAGTGTTAATGTATTGTTATTTTTAAATTTTTATGTTTTAAAGTTTGAAAATCGTCTTTTATTTTATTTTATTTCATGTTTAAAATAGTTTTTAGTTTTCAAATATTGCAAAAATCTTGAATAGTAAAAACCGTAGGAAAAAAACAAAAAACATGAATAGTATTTAAACCGTAGGAAAAAAAAAAAACGTAAACAAACAATAAACATTAGACACAAAAACCAGACAATAAACCCTAAACAGAAAAATGAACACTTAACCCTAAATAGAAAAAAATGAACAAGTCCTAAGAGAAATTTGACTATCTTGGTTGATTACTTGGTGAATACAACATTGGATTAAGATTCAATAGTGGCAATATACCATGATTCCTAGCTCAAGAAAACATTTAGAGTAGCATGTATGTTATCAACCACCTTAAGCATTCGTAATGGTGGCTATATTTAGTGTCAAAAATTTTAACATTTTCATGTCCTCAGCAATCGAGTTGGACACCATGGAATAATGTTCCTTAACTATTATTGAGGTTTGATAAGGATTCTATTAAGGAGAATTATAAGTTTTAAATAAATGGTTTTAATTTCATGTAAAGACGTCAATCTATGATCTAAACCTAAACTACTCTTTATTCATAAATAAACTTAAATTTCAATCTCTAAGCATATTTTATACAAGATATAAGAAAACATTGAATATGGATATAAAAACATTCATAGATATATCATTATAATGCAAATGAATAATACAATTTCTCACTTAGAAGTTCTTATTTCCTACTTAGGCTTCCAAATTGCCTTAAGATTATACAAGAAGATGCATCTGTCGATCTTTAGTCTGAGTCGCTTCCTTCAGTCCTTTGAACATAGACGAGAACAAGAATCAAATGCTTTTTTCGCCCAACCTTGAAGCTTACGCTTCCCCGGAATTCTTGGTCAATCAAGATAACCCGGCCCTGCACGAATTGGTTTAACCAAAGAATTCGAAAGCAAGAGGGAATCTGGTGCATGCCTAGATAATATATGCATTTTCATTTTTCTACTTCATTCTAAGAAACAAGCATTCGCTATCATACTAGGATGTGGTAGAGAGCATAAATAAGGAATTTCCATCATTTTCTATGGATAATTCAAACAATAACTCGGCCAAGTATAATGCCATGCATAGCAAAATAATAGTTGGAAAAAGCAACCATTCTCCCTAAAAACATCCACATTCGGCACCCATCCCAAAAGGTAATTTTCTAACTCAAGCTTAACCCTAGCTTGGTTCCCTCAAACACAAATTCAATTGAGAATACAATCTTTCTTTTTAAACAAAAATAGAGATATCATTTTCCTTACTATTCATTACTTGTCTAATATATCTATCGAAGACAATCTTTCATATTTTGGAAAATGATAAACTTTCATAAGCAATAATCTCATAATCAATCTTTCAATTAAATAAGGTACATGCATAAGAAGGTGTTATACATGTATGAATTTACTCTCATATATAACCAAAAAGTACGCAAACACATTCTTAAAATAGAATTAGAACTAATTATTTTGGACAAAATACGTTATTAACCATTAGTTAACATCTTTTCTCTATATTCTTTTCTTCTATTCTAAAATGATTTACAATGCATTTCAAATAAGATAATGACATATGAAACAAAGTTGGATAATCATACCTAATATCTAAAGCTTCTAATTCTATACATTCTCATACCAAATCATAACAAATAACAACCATAAACAAAGGAATTCTGACCTTTTGTAAACTTGGTCCGATTTGTACGACGTTGACGTTCTTTCATCCAATAGTTCCTCACCTTCTTCACAAGTCTCTCTCAAAACTATTCCTATCAAATCTATCTCTATTTCTCTCTTCAAAATTATCAAAGAATCTTCTCCTCTAGTCTATCCTTCTCTGCTTGATACTCTCATCCTTTCTTGCTAGCAAGAAAAAGATGATCCTTTCTTCTATCTTCTCCCTCTATTTATCTAATTTTTCCCAAAGATTACTCATTTATTAAGGGCTCGGTGATTGCAAAGGTTTAGAAATCTTTTACCTTCATCTCCTCTTACTCTTCCACGTCTGAGAGAGAGATGGCATCTTTTGTTATATTTCTGCTATTAGCATGCAAGATTAACACCACGATAGCATTCTATCTCTATGTTACCTCCATGATGTGAGTTTATCTCTAGGTTGTTTGCTGCTTCTATTCTCCCTTGATCATGTTTACAATAGTTTTGATCAGTCGAATAGGGAGGTTGGAAGATGTAACAAGCTCTTATGAGTTGTATTTCATATTTTCATCGCTATCTCTGCCAGGTCTATGCCACGTTGAGGCTAACTTGCTTGGTTTATGCCACTGCTAAGAGTCTTCATCTTGCTGCGTGGCATTCAAACATGTGCAATGGCAGATTTAACACTCCATGCAAGGCCACCTTCCCTATTTTTCTGCTCCAAGTTCACTAAACTATTTGTATGCTATTTACCCATGTTAAAATCATCCAATCCATGCATTTAGTCACTGGTTTTTGCATCATTAATGCTAACTAAAGTCTCTGTTTTAAATTCCAACATTTGCATGCCATGTCACTCGACTCATATTAGTCATTATTTTAACTCCAAGTTAGTTGATATGTATTTGTCGACTGGAGTATAATCGGTCTTCATTTGGTCATGCGACATAGTCGCTTTTCAAACTAATTCCACCACCTTTTAAAATGCGACTATCTAATATAAATAATAAACTTAGAAATATTGAAAGTTTATAATTTATATTCCTAATTTGCAATATAAATAATAATAATCTTATATGTTTAAAGTTATAATATATATAATTTACGTATATGTTAGATAAATATGTTTTATGAATAGTCATTTTTATAGCTTATAACAATATTCATCTTAATTAAATTTACAATTTCGCCTAAAAATCTATATTTACGAAGATGTGTAATCGACAAAATCAAGTCGTCTACCAAACGACTAATCATTTTATAAACTAGGTCATATAATTCAATTTATTTAACGACTAATTAATCATACTAAAATGTTCAATATAAATCATGAACTATATTCACTTTTGAGTATACAAGTTTATAATCTATTTCTAATTCATACGATTAAAATGTAATTCTGAAAACCAAACATAATCGATAATTTCATACAAGCAAATGAAATCATGGAATTGCTATATAATTCAATCATTAATAAATTTTTCATCCTATATGGTCGAATTTAACATAATATTTCATTCATAAATGCAAAGATAAATGTATATGCAAATGTGGTGTGTGAGATTCCCTTTTTCCATCGAAGTCATTTAGTTAAAAACAATTCTACCTGATTCGTGTTCTCACCTTCGACCTCCTTCACTTGATCCTGCATTACTTGCACTCGAAAGTTTATCAGTATTGACAAACCCAAAAGAATATTAAATGTCGAATTTCATATCAATTGCAAGAGTAAAAATGCATACAATATTTCCTCACACTAGATTATGAATGATCTAATCTATTTTAATTTCAAAATCACATTAAATCTTTATTATTAAAAAAAATGATTCGTGACATCCTTCCCCTCTTGGAAGAGACATCGTCTCGATGTCTTGCCACTCAGCAATAATCACAAAACAATAATATCTCATAAAATGTCAATCATACCTCAAATTCAAATAATAATACCAATAGCACACAGGCTATCCAAGTTTACATCATAAAATTTAAATAATTGTTTCAAAATATCCAAAATAAATAGCAGTTATTTCCTAAGAAAGTAAATGAGGAAAATGACGGTCAATCGTCTTAGCATCCTCCCATGTAGCACTATCCTCAGAATATTGGTCCCGCTGAACCTTATATTGAGTGAAATCTTTGCTACGTAGCTTCACACTACGTTGATCTAGGATTCGGATGGGCTCCACTAGCACCACCCCTAGATCCTGAACCTGTAAGGATTGCCAATCAAGAATATGAGATGCATCAGCATTGTAAGGTTTCAGTAAAGACACATGAAACACATTATAGATTCAAGCTAGAGCAGGGGGTAAAGCTAATCTATAAGTAATTGGATTGATAACCTCCAGTACATCAAACAGTCCCACATATCTTGGAGCCAATTTTGATGATTTTCCAAACGAGATAAAGCTCTTATGAGGTTTGACTCTCAAAAAGACTTTATCTCCTATAGCGAATTGTCTAAAAGTTCTATTTCGGTCTGCATTACTCTTCTATCGGTCAGCTACTTCCTTCAATCTACTCTTAATCAACACCATTTGCTCATCCATTTCCTTAAGTAAATCTGGACCAATAATGATCCTATCCTCTAGTCTATCCCAGCTGATAGGTGTGCGACATTTTCACCCATAGAGTGCTTTAAAAGATGCCATCCCTAATGATGCATGAAAGGAGTTGTTATAAGCAAATTCAACTAAGGGCAAGTACTCCTCCCATTTGTACTACTGATCCATGCAGTACATTCTCAAAAGATCCTCCACTACCTGATTAACCCTTTTTGTTTGGCCATCAGTCTGAGGATGATATGCTGAGCTAAAATTTAGCCTTGTTCCCAATGCTGCATTCAATGTTGTCCAAAAGCTGGAAGTCATCCTGTTATCCCTATTAGATATTATAGTTTCTGGAACTCCATGTAACCAAAAAATTTCTTGCACAAATTTCTTGGCAAGAACAAATGATCCATCTTTTAGATTTCCAGGTATGAAATGTTCAACTTTAGTCAACTTGTCCACCACTACTAAGATAATGTCATGCTTATTCTTACTCATTGGTAATCCTTGGATGAAATCCATACTGATTACCTGCCACTTGTATTCTGGTATAACATGTTGGAATAGAAGTCCTGCTGGATGAACATGTTCAGCTTTTACTCTTTGACATTCCAGGCATTGTGCTACATACTCAACCACTTCTTTCCTGAGTTTAGGCTAGAAATACAATGTTTTCAAATCAGCTACCATCTTTGTTATTCCAGGGTGTCCTGAATAAGGTGTATTGTGCATCTCATGTAAGATCAACTTCCTCAACTCTCCCCCTTCTGGTATGTACATCCTTCCTTGGTATCTCAAAATACCCTCTAGTTCTATCTCATATCCATCATAACGATGGTCTAAAGAGTCTCTTTCCAAGGCTTATTTAACTCTTAAATAATGTTCATCTTCGGAAAGATTCTGCAACACTTGTTGCTTCAAATTTGTCCTTGTTGTAACCATAGCAAATAGGTGTCTTCTTCTGCTGAGAGCATCAACTACTCAATTTTCCTTCCCTTGGATATATTCAATACCAAAGTCATACTCACTTAGAAATTCAAGCCACCTTCTCTGTCTTGTATTTAGGTTAGGTTGTGTAAAAATATACTTCAATCCTAAATGATCTGTTTTAAGCTCAAAAGGCTTCCCTAAAAGGTAATGCCTCCACATTTGTAATGCATGCACAATAGCTAGTAGTTCTAAATCATGCAGAGCATAATTCATCTCATATTGCTTTAGCTTTTGTGATTCATATGCAACCACCTTTCCTTCTTGCATCAACACTGCTCCCACACCTTCACCCGAGGCATCTGTAATTACTACAAAATGTCTGTTGGGATCTGGTATTGTTAATACTGGTGCTGTTGTCAATTTCTGCTTCAGTAGTTGAAATGATTCCTCACACTTCTCAGTCGATTCAAACCTTTTTTCCTTTTTCTGAAGTGAGGTAATTGGTGCCGCTATCCTGGAAAACCCTTCCACATATTTTCTATAATATCCAGCAAGTCCCATAAAACTTCGAACTTCTGAAACATTCTGGGGTGTTGGCCAATCTACTATCGCTTCTATCTTTGCAGGATCAACTGAAATTCCTTTGGCGAATATGACATGACCTAAGTATTGCACCTTTTCCTAAAAGAAGTCACACTTAGAGAATTTTCCATAAAGTTTACGATCTCTCAATCATTGCAAAACTATCCTCAGGTGCTTCTTATGTTCTTCTTCATTCTTAGAATAGATCAATATGTCATCAATGAAGATTAAAACAAAGTCATCCAAGTATTCTCTGAAAATACTGTTCATGAGGTTCATGAATGTTGCTGGGGCATTAGTTAAACTAAATGGTACAACTGTGACTTCATAGTGACCATACCTCGTTTAGAATGCAGTCTTAGGAGTGTCTTCATCTTTAATCCTTAACTGATGATATCCGGATCGAAGATCAAGCTTGGAGAATACAGATGCACCTTTCATTTGATCAAATAATTCATCTATCCTTGGTAGAGGATATCTGTTTTTGATGGTTACTTTCTTCAACATCCTATAGTCAATGTATAACCTCAAAGTACCATCTTTCTTCTTTACAAAGATCATTGGTGCACCCCATGGGGATACGCTTGGTCTAATAAAACCTTGCCTAAGCAATTCCTGCAATTGAGTCTTGAGCTCATATAGTTCTATTGTTGTCATTCTATATGAAGCCTTAGATTGCGGTTCCATTCCAGGTAAGAGTTCTATAGAAAAATCAAACTCTCTCTTAGGTGGTAACTTGGTAAGATCTTCTGGAAAGACATCTAGAAACTCTGCAAGGATAGGATAATCTATAGGACTTTTCTCTACATTATTCAAATCATTAACCATGACAGCAATGATGGAACATCCTTTTCTTTAGGCCTTCTTGAGTTGCATCACCAAAATGTATCTCAATTCAAGAGGATTTTGAGACCCAAAAATTTCAATGGAATTCTTAAAATCATCCATGCAACTAATGACCTTGTCTTCATAGTTCACTATGGCTTTATGTTCAGTCAACCAATTTATACCTAAGATGACATCATATGATCCTAGTGGTGCAACATAAAGGTTAACTTGGGTTTGGAAACTAGGAAGTTCTAATTCACTGCAAAATAGACAAGCATCTACCCTCTTTTCTGCTCAATTTCCATACTGAACCATCCATGAATTTGAAATATAACCAGGTTTAACAGATATTCTAGAAACTACTTGTGGATCAATAAAACATTCAGTAGCTCTTGTATCTATTAAAATAGAAACTATTTGTCCAAATAGCTTACCCGTAATCTAGATAGGTGCGGCTTGGAAATCAGCTTGACGATTGTCGATAGTAGCGTGAATCTGATGTTGAGGGGCTCCTTGCTGATATGCTCCTCTCTATGCTGGGGTACGTTGTGGAAAATTGGAGGTGTAATGACTCCCTCCACAATTATAACACCCATCCCTAGGACCAGGATGGCCACCTGACCTTCCTCTATCCATATTCTATCAAGCATTGGTGTTATTGTTTGCTTTCTTGTTTCCATCCTGATTTGCTCTTCCTTTTTCCTGGGTGTTGGGTCCCCTCTTAAGATTTCTTATTTGTTGATTATTTCCATTGTGGTTACTTTGGAAATTTCTATCCCCAAAATTCGGTCGGTTGTTCTCATTCTTTCGAAGGTTCCCCAACTGCTGCAACTTCTGCTCTTGCTTAATCACCTTTTCAAGTACCTCCACCATAGTTAATGGATTATGGATATCCACCTCTGCTCCTATATGGGTTCTTAAACCCAAAATGAACTTCCGAATGTGGAATCTTTCATCCATCTGGTATTGCGGAACATACTTAAGGAGATTTGTAAATTTCTACCAGTACTATGTTATCCACATATTACCTTGAGTAAGGTTTTGAAATTCTGTGATCTTCTTGTCAAAGAATAACTGTGGAAGCCACCTTTTCCTAAAGGATTGTAAAAAAAAATCCCAAGTGATCTCTCTTGGTTGCAGTTTCCTTTCTGACTTTTCGTTGTCCCACCAAGTAACAGCTTCACTAGACAACTGATAAGTAGCCCAAACTGCCTTGGTTTCATTTGACATGTTGCGGAGACCAAAATATTTCTCCATTTCAATTACCCATGCTTCTACACCATCACCAATTTTTTTTCCATCAAACTTTGGTGAGGCTACCCTTTTCAAATCTTTTGCCAGCTCTTCTTCTATTTTGGCTTGGTTGTCGGGTTGCTCCTCAACCCTTGGGGCTTCTTGTCGGACTTCTCTGACCCTTCAAACCTCTTGTTCGAGATCATTCATCCTTGCACTTTTTTGATTGAGTAGGTCAATAATTTGATCTAACCTTTCATTTCCATTACTTGGTCCTGCCCATGTGGTTCTTGAGGTTATTTTTAACAATTCTGCATCAGGGAGATGTTGATAATTCTTAGCGAAAAAGAAACATATTTGCAATGTTATGTTTTTCGTAACTTCTATCATGCTTCCTAATATCTAGCCTTATATTACAACTACAGAGATTTAATACTCTTATTGAATATTATAGGAAAATAATATAAATTTATAATATAGCAGTATCAAATAATTTTCAATCTACTTCATTCAAATTTATAACACAAGTTAGGTTCAAAATACATATAGATATCATCAAGAAATACACAATTTTTAACTCAAAATACAAAAGAAGACATCTTTATTTGATAATAGAAGGGAATACATCTTTATTTGATAATAGAAGGGAATACATCTTTATTTGATAAAAGAAGGAAAGACATTTTTATAGAAGTGTTGTAACACGTTACATCACTCATTGAGAGGAGTCAAGGGAGTGGATTCTTCTGAATCATTAGGACTTAAAGGGGTGTATCCTTCTGATTCAGTATCACTCAGAGGGGTATAGCCCTCAGATTCATCATCACTTAGAGGAGTATACTCCTTGGATTATTCAGAACTTATCACTATTGGCCTTATAGGTGAGTATTCTAACTCAGGCTCTTTTTCTTTTATAGGAATATTCTTCTCAGAAGGTATTACAACACTTCCTTCTAAGACTAGTTTCACTTCAAAAGGGAGGTCATCCAAAATCGGCTTGATAGGAGATGGAGGATCCTTCTTGACCCTCAGGTAATGGGCATACCCAGCTACAGATTTCCACGCTGTCTGCTTGGTAAACACCATTTCTATAATGTTTAAACATAAAACTATTAATCTCCAAATTTATCTTAACGTAGTGACTCATATAGGTCCTAATGTTATAAACCCTAGGATCTGATACCAAAATGTAAAGACGTCAATCTAGGATCTAAACCTAAACTACTCTTTATTCATAAATAAACTTAAATTTCAATCTCTAAGCATATTTTATACAAGATATAAGAAAACATCGAATATGGATATAAAAACATTCATAGATATATCATTATAATGCAAATGAATAATACAATTTCTCACTTAGAAGTCCTTATTTCCTACTTAGGCTTCCAAATTGCCTTAAGAATATACAAGAAGATGCATCTGTCGATCTTTAGTCTGAGTCACTTCCTTCAGTCCTTTGAACGTAGATAAGAACAAGAATCAGGCACTTTTTCCGCCCAACCTTGAAGCTTACGCTTCCCTAGAATTCTTGGTCAATCAAGAATACCCGACCCTGCACGAATTGGTTTAACCAAAGAATTCGAAAGCAAGAGGGAATCTGGTGCATGCCTAGATAATATATGCATTTTCATTTTTCTACTTCATTCTAAGAAACAAGCATTCGCTATCATACTAGGATGTGGTAGAGAGCATAAATAAGGAATTTCCATCATTTTCTATGGATAATTCAAACAATAACTCGGCCGAGTATAATTCCATGCACAACAAAATAATAGTTGGAAAAAGCAACTATTCTCCCTGAAAACATCCACATTCGGCACCCATCCCAAAAGGTAATTTTCTAACTCAAGCTTAACCCTAGCTTGGTTCCCTCAAACACAAATTCAATTGAGAATACAATCTTTCTTTTTAAACCAAAATAGAAATATCATTTTCCTTACTATTAATTACTTGTCTAATATATCTATCGAAGACAATATTTCATATTTTGGAAAACGATAAACTTTCATAAGCAATAATCTCGTAATCAATCTTTCGACTAAATAAGGTACATGCAAAAGAAGGTGTTATACATGTATGAATTTAATCTCATATATAACCAAAAAGTACGCAAACACATTCTTAAAATAGAATTAGAACTAATTATTTTGGACAAAATACGTTATTAACCATTAGTTAACATCTTTTCTCTATATTCTTTTCTTCTATTCTAAAATGATTTACAATGCATTTCAAATAAGATAATGACATATGAAAAAAATTTGGATAATCATACCTAATATCTAAAGCTTCTAATTCTATACATTCTCATACCAAATCATAACAAATAACAACCATAAACAAAAGAATTCTGACCTTTTGTAAACTTGGTCCGATTTGTATGACCTTGATGTTCTTTCGTCCAATAGTTCCTCACCTTCTTCGCAAGTCTCTCTCAAAACTATTCCTATCAAATCTATCTCTATTTCTCTCTTCGAAATTATCAAAGAATCTTCTCCTCTACTCTATCCTTCTCTGCTTGATTCTCTTGTCCTTTCTTGCTAGCCAGAAAAAGATGATCCTTTCTTCTATCTTCTCCCTCTATTTATCTCATTTTTCCCTAAGATTACTCATTTATTAAGGGCTCGATGATTTCAAAGGTTTAGAAATATTTTACCTTCATCTCCTCTTACTCTTCCATGTCTGAGAGAGAGATGGCATCTTTTGTTATATTTCTGCTATTAGTGTGCAAGATTAACACCATGATAGCAGTTTATCTCTATGTTACGTCCACGATGTGAGTTTATCTCTAAGTTGTTTGCTACTTCTATTCTCCTTGATCGTGTTTACAATAGTTCTGATCAGTCCAATAGGGAGGTTGGAAGATGTAACAAGCTCTTATGAGTTGTATTTCACAGTTTCATCGCTATCTTTGCCAAGTCTACACCACGTTGAGGCTAACTTGCTTGGTTTATGCCACTGCTAAGAGTCTTCCTCTTGCTGCGTGGCATTCAAACATGTGCAATGGCAGATTTAACGCTCCATGCAAGGCCACCTTCCCTATTTTTTTGCTCCGAGTTCACTAAACTTTTTGTATGCTATTTACCCACGTTAAAATCATCCAATCCATGCATTTAGTCGCTGGTTTTTGCATCATTAATGTTAACTAAAGTCTCTGTTTTAAAAATTCCAACATTTGCATGCCATGTCACTCGACTCATATTAGTCATTATTTTAACTCCAAGTTAGTTGATATGTATTTGTCGACTGGAGTATAATCGGTCTTCATTTGGTCATGCGCCATAGTCGCTTTTCAAACTAATTCACCACCTTTTAAAATGCGACTATCTAATATAAATAATAAACTTAGAAATATTTAAAGTTTATAATTTATATTCCTAGTTTGCAATATAAATAATAATAATCTTATATATTTAAAGTTATAATATATATAATTTACGTATATGTTAGATAAATATGTTTTATGAATAGTCATTTTTATAGCTTATAACAATATTCGTCTTAATTAAATTTACAATTTCGCCTAAAAATCTATATTTACGAATATGTGTAATTGACAAAATCAAGTAGTCTACCAAATGACTAATCATTTTATAAACTAGGTCATATAATTCAATTTATTTAACGACTAATTAATCATACTAAAATGTTCAATATAAATCATGAACTATATTCACTTTTGAATATACAAGTTTATAATCTATTCCTAATTCGTACAACTAAAATGTAATTTTGAAAACCAAACATAATCGATAATTTCACACAAGCAAATGAAATCATGGAATCGCTATATAATTCAATCATTAATAAATTTTTCATCCTATATGGTCGAATTTAACATAATATTTCATTCATAAATGCAAAGATAAATGTATATGCAAATTTGGTGTGTGAGATTCCCTTTTTCCATCGAAGTCATTTAGTTAAAAACAATTCTACCTAATTTGTGTTCTCACCTTCGACCTCCTTCACTTGATCCTGCATTACTTGCACTCAAAAGTTTATCAGTATTGACAAACCCAAAAGAATATTAAATGTCAAATTTCATATCAATTGCATGAGTCAAAATGCATACAATATTTCCTCACACTAGATTATGAATGATCTAATCTATTTTAATTTCAAAATCACATTAAATCTTTAAAATGCACATTATTAAAAGAAATGATTCGTGACATTTCATTAGATTAGTGTTCATTTTGTAGAATGCTAATTTAATGGATTAACTTAATAAAGGTGGTGCTATAACATTTGAAGGAGTGTTATTGGTGCTTATGGTATTAAATGGTGCTTAGTGATCAGTGTTTTTCCTAGCAGTTTTGTATCAAATGGAACATATATTTAGTTTTTAATTGGAGCTTTTAGAATTAAATTTAGTTTTTTTTTGTTATAGGAGAGTGTATTTTTCCATTGGATTGGATGATAAGTATAATAAACATAGAGAAAGGAAAGGATCAAAAACTCTGTAATAATTTATTTTACAAAAGGTTTAACCAAATCTTTATTTACAAATCAAAATAAACTCTAGTATTCATGAAAGTTGCACTAGAAGAGACAAGTATGGAGGTAGGTAACGTCACAAAAAAAAATTATCTAAGAGGGGTTTTTCTTCAACCTAATTATGTTCATTATTAATGTAGGCTTATGAAAATGGATCTTAAGACTCCTTTTAATTATGGACATGAAAATTGTTGAGGGAGAATCAAGGTAGGGTTGTCTAAGAAATGTTAGTTGATTTCTCGAAAGGATTGGACTTAGCGACCTACTTGCCTCAAATGGAAAGCAAGAAAGTATAAATAGAAGGTGTACATCAAGAGTTTGAGGTATTGCAATCTTATTGTAGCAATATTAGTAAAGTGTTGGTTGGTTTGCAAAATGCACATGAAAATAGTAGAGTGTGTGTTGGAAGTGAATGTATTATATTATGTGAAAGCATTAATTGAAATAGTAAAATAAGAACCAACAAGAAGGGAGAGTTGAGGGTGGTGTCTATATAGGGTAGATGAGTTATGTATTTTTTTTCCATTTGTATCTTATAGGAAATTGTCTATATCTTTTATTTCATAAAGAAACATGTTTTTTATTAGTACGTATTTTACATATTTTGTTTACAACACATAGATATATAGCAATCTTGTGAGTCATGATCCTTCATTTATATGGTAAGATAAAATATCTTATTCTAATATATGACAAATTTTCTTGGATAGGTTTCATTATAAACCCCACTAAATTACTTAAAAATTTACACTTCTATATAAATTTATTTTGCCAAGTATATATTAAATTAAAAAACTAATTATATATTTATGTGTATGTATCATTTTACATTTAGAATGAATTGATTCTAAATTTTTTATGATAATTGCTTGTATTTCAAATTCCCAAACGTTTATTCTAATTGATATAATTGATGTACATAATTAAAATATATTTTGAAAATTATTTAATATGTAAATAAAAGTTGATCTTAAGTAAATAAATTATTTAATATGATATAATAAATTTCCTCTTAAGTATCACCATCAAAGGGTATGTGATCTTCATCTACAAAGGGAATGAAACAATCTATAATAGGATCCTCTAGGAATGGAGAGATATGTGGGTCTCCATGGATCTCCTAAAGTCTATTCCAAAGTGTGTGGGGGAAATCAATATCCAATGCAATACACATAGAATCATGATCTTGATACTAGATCAAATCACTCCTACATGGTCAATGATGTTACACCAAGATTATATAATTTCTAGTGTTTCTAGTTTAGGTATGACTCCATACATAAAAGGAAAATGATTACACCACCTAAAACTTATCAAGATACCATTTTACAAAAGAATCATAGATATCCCTTTCTAAGTTTACCACAAAAGGATGAATAGAGAAACCTATGATACCTCCTCAAATAAAAACTTAAAAGATCAATAAAATCAATACATATCAAACATATCAAACAAATTCATCTCATGTAAGACAGTCATTTTCAAGAGCCAAGATGTCCAAGTAAATGACTAGAATGTGAAATCACAAAAAATAAAATATAAAATACAAGGGAATATTCTAGAAAATAATTGTGTGATCTATGAAGATTTATGAACCACCTTTTCAATGCCAAATGAAGCATGAAAAAATATGCTCTCTATCAAAAGTTACGAGGCTTTAAATTTACATAGCTTGATTTAAGTTAAGAGGACAATAAATCACACTAGTGGCAGATTTAATAAAAATAACAATAAAATATAGATCAATACAGTTTTTTTTTGTTTTAACTCCTCCAAGAGTAGAGAACCTACTATTTATTCAAGCTTCAACTTAGTGTAGTACTACTAGTTGTGATCACTAAATCATCCAATGATTCTAGAAAAGAACACAACAAAGCAGTACATGTATTGACAAGTTCATAGATATAACTTAAATGACTTTAACTTATGATTATTTTTATGATTTTGATGAAACTTATCCTAATTCATCTTTAGATGTTAAAAAGTATTGTTTGAGTTGCATGGGCATTATGATGTTTTATTTTGTAGAATTTTTCTTATACTTTGATTTAAGTGGATAATATTTCTTAAATGATGCTTATTATTACCCACCTATTAATAATATTATAGATCTATGCGAGTTTCCTTTTTTTATATTTAAGTTGCTAAATTGTATTTAATTATAAGTTTTTTTGGAAGGTGAAATGTAAATTAAATAGTTTGTAATTGTAAATTTTCATGTTTGTAATTGTATTTGTAAATTTTCAAGTTTGTAAATTTTCATGTTTGTAATTGTAATTGTAAATTTTCATGTTTGTATATATATGTAGATTATTTTCACATGATGGATG
The DNA here is from genome assembly GCF_030272615.1 of Cryptomeria japonica. Lineage (NCBI taxonomy): Eukaryota > Viridiplantae > Streptophyta > Pinopsida > Cupressales > Cupressaceae > Cryptomeria > Cryptomeria japonica. The sequence goes on along the minus strand of NC_081408.1, from coordinate 623,363,969 downwards.
AGTTTGAGATAGATGAGCTATTATGTCCAGTACCACCTCCACCTCCACCTCCACCGCCACCTCCACCTCCACCTCCACCCGATCAGTTGAGACAAACAATTAGGACGAATATTGATGCTTTGATTAGAGATATTCATACTATTAGGCATAAGCTTCATCCACCTCCTTAGTTGTTACGCCTTGCAGATCGTATGCAAGGCATTGTACAGTTTGTGCAGGCATTAGATAGTGAGCTAGATAGCTATCATAGTTGGCGTGAGGGATTGCATGCATTTTACGCTGATGGCCTCACATACAAACAAGTTAATGAATTAAAACTAACAAAAATGGATTTGAAAAAATACTTTGTGAACCCTAAGATGGGTGAAGAGATAGATCCGAAGAAGCCATGGATCTCTATTTGATGGTGTAGGCACCCAGGCATTGCTAGCCACTTTTGGGAGCGGTGGTGAATGGTCTTTGACCATCCACCACACTCCAATCATGAGGTCTCGATGTATTTTTTGAAGAAATTATGGGCTGAAATTGAATTGGGCGAAAAGCCCAATTACTTTGATATTAGATCATTTTAGGGGGTTGGGAGAGGGATACCCCAGGATAGGCCAAGAGCAAAATTGAGCGACAGGGTTAGAAACTATGTGCATGATGATCCATTGGTTCCTCTTCCATCACCAGTTGTTCCAGCACCTGCCCATCATCGAGCAATGGATTCTGCTTTAGGTTCATTGAGTGCCCCATCGGGCAATTTGGTACAATAGTTGCAGGAGGTGAGGGTTGCCCCCAGCTTAGCACATGTTTGCACGAGCTATGGGGAAGTATGTAGGGGTCCACAGAGTGAGGTTGCCCCTAGAGGATATGGTAATTTTGATGATGTTGATGCTACCCATGGTGGTTATGATGATGCCGAGGAGGCTGCACATGCTGATGCTACCCATGGTGGCTATGATGATGTCGAGGAGGCTATACATGCTAATGTCCTCTCTTCATATGTTGATCTCCTGTGGGAAGACTATGATCAGCCTACATAGGTACAAATTTATTTGTATAGTTTATAGTGCAATATTAAATTCCTTATATATACACATATGAACCATAACATGAGTCATTTTTTTCTAAACAGAGGATGGATCATACCACATCATTGAGGAACTGACAGCATGTTACCTCAATACCTAGAGATGTTGGTACCCCATTTACGGTATTAACTTTCATCTAGATACATTGTATTGATACGTACATTTAAAATAAACAATAATTTTTTTAATGTAATGATGTATATGATATGTTTTTTCAATTTTATAGGGTGCTTCATGTAGCACTGAGGTGGGTAGTTCTTCACGTGACCCATGGACCACTGAGCCTCAGCCTCATATACTACTAGTATGTTTTCCATCCATTAATTTGAAGTGTTTACATGCTTACTAATTTATGTACAATTTTGATTCATGTTCATTATTTTTTGCAATTGTAGGCTTCTAGATTGTTTTATGGCACATCACATGTATGCCTTTGACCATTAGTTACTTTGCCTGCATCACATGTATGCTTTTCTATGATAATCTTGTAGTCTATATATATACTTTATAATTTATGTATATATACAAGTTTGATTCATGTTTTATATATGTTGTTCAGGTCGATACCACTACCAGTATTGGTATGGCTATGGGATTGAGCCAGATGCAACCATCGACATTATCATTTGAGGTGATGATTAGAAAAATAATTTATAATTTGTTTATATTGTGTATCTGGCTTTTATAGGGATTATCAAAATTGATGTACAATGTTTTTTTTTGCAGGACTTGACTACAACCACTTTTCTTGTTCATGATGGTGGACCTCCACTTACTAGTGAGGGCATTGTAGAGCACGGTTGTATGGTAATTTATTTTAAATTTTTTATTATTTAATTACTTTATAAGCAAATTATGCAAGTAACTTCTTCTCATGTTAAATCTTCTTCTCATGTAAAATCTTTTAATAATGTACAGGAGGGTGCAGACACTGATGATGCACAGGAGGGTGGAGTCACTGATACTACACAGGAGGGTGAAGACACCGATACTGCACAGACACAGGATGGTGCATCTTAGGACCACATGCAGCAGGATGATTCATCTCAGCCACCTTCACGTGGATTGAAGAGGACTGCAGATGAGATGCATGCGAGTTCTTAAATTATATATTTTAGATCATGTCATGCTATTGTATTGTCGACTTTTTATGATGACACTTGTTATGTTATCCTGGGACTTGTTATTATGTGATTATATATAGGACTTGTTGTTATGTGATTATATATAGGACTTTTTATTATGTCATGTCCTTGCTATTATGATATCAGGTTATGTTATGTGATACATTGTTTTGTTGTTATGTTGTTTATGAAAACAAATTGTATCAAATGTAGACAAATACAATGTTAAAGGGACAAAGAAAAACAATTATCATGATTAAATATTTAAAAGAGTTCACACAAGTAACACAAACTTACATGCATATAAATTTAATATGAAAATTATTAAAGAATTATTAATTATAAATGAATCTCATAGAGGAATCCAATAGATTGATGGAACTAAGGCTAACCAAATTATTAGGAAGGTTTGAAGAACATTAACACACGTAACACAAATTTGCATGCATATAAATTTAAAAGAGTTCACACAAGTAACACAAACTTACATGCATATAAATTTGATATGAAAATTATAAAAGTATTATTAATTATAAATGAATCTCATAGAGGAATCCAATAGATTGATGGAACTAAGGCTAACCAAATTATTAGGAAGGTTTGAAGAACATTATTCAATGATTTGAAATAAGTAAAGGAAGCACTACTATATGGAATAATTACATTGAAATAAGTAAAGGAAGCTACAAACATAGTATTGACTTTCCTCTTAAGTTGACCACACTACTTTACTAGTGTATTGATGGTTTATTAGTGCGGATGGTAGTGGTTTACTAGTTGACTTTCCTCTTAAGTTAACTTACAATTAATCTATGAAGAGATTACGATAAAATAAATATATAATAAAAAATTAGAATTCAATTGTAACACAATTACAATGTGCACAAAATAACATTAAGAAGAAGATAACTAATACAATGTTGTTGATGAAACCAAAATTGTATCAAATGTAGACAAATACAATGTTACAGGGACAAAGACAAACAATTATCATGATTAAATATAAAAGAGTTCACACAAGTAACACAAACTTACATGCTTATAAAATTGATTCAACCTAATGTACCATCTGCATCATCTCTCTTCTGCAATGCGTCTATGATTGCCTCATGCTCTTCTACTGAAAGTGTCCACAATACCTTATTAGCAGGTCTATCTTTGTATCTTTCTAATTTGATGTTTGTTTCCACCACCAAATGAGAAGAGTGTATAATCTTCTTTTTCGATTGGTAGTCTTCATAAGCTTATAAGCCATTCCTTCTTGTTAAGTATTTGAGTAGCCATGTACCAACTACCACAACAAACCCAACTGGATACTGAAAACCATCATCATCTACTTGATCACATATCAAATTTTTCTTAGGTTCTACACATCTAGCTAGCCAATACTCAACCTGCTCATCATTATCCTCAGGTGCAACAACAACATACACATGTCCTAGAAAACAAATTTAAGTACATGTAGAAATAAAACTTGTTAGAATTTATAATTCAAATATGAAATCATAAATTATATGACAATACATAAAAATATATAATTTAAAGTTATAAACAATAAATTCAATTAAATTACCAGGTTGTATGAGGTTTGAAACATGATCATAATCTTCTGATTCAAATGCATGATCAGGGTCTCCATTTCTTCTAACATCTTCATATTGTGTCTTAGTAGGTGTTAAGGATTTGTGTTGCCATTCTCCGACCCATTCCATATTCTCGCATTCTTCTCATTCACCTGCAACACAAAATTGACAAAAACATGCAAGCTCTCTAGTCCATATTGTCCAAGTGTTAGAATTAGAACTCTTAAATGAATGCCATCTAGCTGACCCATTGATTGTATCACAATCATATCTTGGAAGGATATTCTCCTCTTTAACTAGCCAGAAGAAATATCTAATTATAGAGTTCTGACTTGATCCTGTGGATAAATTTGCACTACATCAGTCCACAATTGCACTTGCATTTTTAAATTTAGCCTTTTCCTCGAATTTGAGTTTCTCCCTGCAAAGGGCTCTCTTAACACATGCACTGGCACCGTCATGTTCTCCTTTCCATGTCCAGCCTCAAAAAAACTCCACATGTGTTCGATATTATTTTTCTTATGAATCCTACTCAACCAATAAAACATTCTAGCATTTTTGAATTTCCCTGTGCAATTATCAGACCATATTAGATGTTGTGTCATCTAAATTTCTCTCTCCCTCAAATTCTCAAAAAAGGTCTTGAAGCAAAACTAGATAAACTCAGATGAGTGTAATTTATTATCACTCATATAAAAATGGTACTCTCTCAAAATTTTGCGATCCTCTTCTGTACTATCTGGTGCATTCCTATAGACAATATGGACAAAAATCGATACTTGCACTTAATTGTAGTATTGTGATTGGACCTCATCTTGTGGTGCAAGTGTGTAGTTCTTTGCAAAGTCAACAACTGAAAGTATACTACCAACAGGGAATGTATCCTTACATATTCAAAACTGACCATTGAGCCATCTAGCATTTTGAGTGTGTTTAACATATTTAGGTATGATGTTACTCTTGAATTCATTCATAAATGCATGAATACTAACTTTTTCAGTGATTAGATCACATCATTTTCCAACCTTTCCATCCTTCAATGGATACTCAACAGTTTTAAATCTTTTAACATCAACTAATTGTTGTCCAAAATTATTTGAAAGATTTTCATGCAAACATTCATCCAACAATGCAAGATTGCCACATATATCACATACACCAGAAACACATGCATTGAAAATAAAATTTTGTTCATTTAGTGGGTTGCAAAACAAACTTGAAATAAACTCCTTTATAGTTTCAGGTGGTATATTTATACCACATTCTTGGAACATTCCATTACTATGCATGGTAACACTTATATATCGAAATACATCATAATGGTAGCGAAATTGAATATGAGTTTTGCAACAACATGTGACTCTTTCCTTGTTAATTTGAACATACCAAGGTTTACACTTTTCAAAAGACCTTTGACAAATGTTAATAGTCAACACCTTATCATCCAAAAAAAATTTATACAATTCAGTTTGAGTCATGTCCAATAGGTGTTTTGGATGTGGATCACGAATTTTTGACCCAACTCTTAATTGAAGAACATCTCTAACATTAGGTGATACTCTCGTATTATCGTGCTAGAATTTTTCGATCAAATTTTTGACTCCACCAGTAAGTTTCATATCAGACCTTGGTAGCCTACCACTAAAAGTCCACAATTTGTTTGCCAAATCAATTTCAAAATTTACTCTTCTTTTTATAGCTCTTGACAAAGTTTTGCGATGAATATTAAGATATCCACTTATGTTACTCATCATTCTTTTATTAGAAGTTGTTTGGCTTACTAAAGTTGTTGTTATTGCCCGTCGTGCCGCATTTTTATCTTTAGAACGACTTTTCTTTCCAATTGTATCAAAGGTGCTAGCAACATACGATACAACTTGTTTTAAAGACTCGTCCTTCTTCTTGGGTTTGACATAAAAGCCTAACTTCTTCATCACTTTTCGCATTTTAGTCATTTTAATTAGTTGTACCATTAATTGACATTGAAACCCAAATTTCTTATTATAAAAAAAAATGTCTAAACAATCTATTTGCATGTGTTCTAATCTGTCTCCATGAAACCAAGCTAGGAAGGTTGTCTAGTACATCACTTTTAATTTCAAAATTTTCAAGAAGATGATTATCATTCCAACATGTTTCATTTTCATTTGGTGTTTCCATGTCTACATACACATTATTGGTTTTAGTTGCAGGTGGATTTTTAATTTTAGTTTCAAGTTGAGATCTAGTTTGATTTGGGGTTTGATTTTCAATTAGAATTTCATTTAATAAGTACCTTCTTCTACTAAATCACCAATTTCTTCATGAGAAAAAACATAGGGTTGTGAAGACATACATGTATCCAGTAATGGATTAGAAAATGCACCTGAATTAAATGGTTCTATTGTGTTTCCTTCATCAACATTTATGGTCTCATTGGTGTTCTCCTCTTCTAAAATGATTGTGGAACTTGAAGCTCCTTCTCTCATTCTTGATCTTCTCTCTCATTGACGCATTGCCTCCTTCTCCCTATTTGTTGCAATCTCCTTAGTTGTCAAAACCTTCCTTTGCCTCTTCCTACGTTGATTTGATCCCATGGCTACACCAAAATTTGAATTCGAATTGATTTCCTTACCAAATCGACAATAAGACAAACAAAGAGAATGATTAATCAAAACATTCTCTTTGCATATCGTACCTGTCAGGCAATGATTGAAAAATCATTCAATCATTGGGATTTGTGCTTGTGGGCCAGATTCTGGCCCAATGGATATTTTCAGAAACAGGTGCCCATTATTGAATGAAACAGGCACCCATTTCACTTTCAACGATACAAAGCGAAATAGGTGCCCGTTTTTTGAATTTAAAAAATGGGAGCCCGTTTGTTAAAATTAGGGGTGAGAAACAAACCTTAGCTTTGTTTTTTGCTTCAAGATAGGCTTGGTGGGACAAATCCTATGCTTGGAACTCCAAAAAAATGACTAAGGTAAAATGACATTAGATTTCTACCTTGGCCTAATTTTTTGAGGGCCTTTCTGATTGAATTTTTTGATGAAACAAAATCCCATTAGAGTTTTCAGCATCTTGATTTCAAAAATGCAAATTTCATAGTGATAAGATTACTTTTACTATTTTTGTATTATTTATTAATCAAAAGTGGAACTTAAACCTAAAATACCAAGGTTCACTAAAACTTTAATAACTTTTTTGTTTTTACGATTTTAGAAAAATAAATTATATGACATCAATCTACATACAATTCTTTTGAATATTTAAAAAAAAAAAAAAAAAAAAATTTCATCAAATTATGGTGGTTGTACACCCGATGTTTTGAAAATATACTTTATTGTCAGTTAAAAAAATTAATTAAAAAAAATATTCAATAAAAATAAGCAAAAATATTCTCATCAATATTTGGTGTCTTAGGTATCATTTCCCAGAAGGATTTGCAAAAATTCATTTATTTGCATCAAAAAAGGGTGGTCGTACACATGTGTGGTATGGTCCTGAAACAGACATTTTGAAATAGTGGTTTTTAAACATGCCTACTAAAAAGGGATTTTTGGCATGTGGGTATTAAAATAAATTACATATTTGAAAAGTAGACTCTGAGCACTACATTTTCTATTACTGAAATTTTTTGAGATTCAATCTCTAAGTGCATCAAATTTTGACATCAATCAACAGAAAATTTTAAAAACAGAGAAAACACTTCCACTTTTTGCCCAAAAGTGGGACTCAACTTCTTGCAGCCACCCTGGAGTTGATAGTTAACCCCATAGATCTCAAAAATCACCTACAACCAAAATGCATATCACATCTTGAGAGAAAAATCCATGATTGATGCTATGCAACCTTGAGAAAGATTGATCCAAAAAGGAATTTGATATTGATATTAGCATATGTATGGATTGGATATATTATAATAAATAAAATGATTTTTTATAAAAGTGCTACTTGGTAAACACCTAGATGAATACCCTAAGCGACAATAAAATTAGGTCATGACAAGTGTCTTGATCATATGATTTGATACAACTTGTCCTATAATTAGCTTAATATAATAATAGAAATGTAATGCTAAGTTTAGCTTAATTATAATAAATTAATAAGGGACCTAAGTAATTAATTATTAAGGTGATATCATAATTACTACAAAAATCCCCTTCATATTAACATAGGGAGAAGCTCAAAACCTAATGATGAACACAAATATGTATGGATGAATAAATGGATGGGTCACAACTACAAGCTTGATGAGGTACCCATGTACAAACAAATGCAATCTATCATAAACAAAGAAAAGGGAAAAACCACATGGGAAAAGCTCCTCTCCAAAAGAAAAAACATGAATAGCTACAATAGTGAGAAAAAGATAGAAGAAGGATTTGATGTGACCCCCAGTGATAGATTATATCATATAAATATAATAAATGTCCCCTCATAGGTGATAGAAAATGAAGATATAAATTTCCCCCATAAAGAAGTAGTTCATGTTCCATTGGTGAATTCTTGAAAATAGAACACAAAAAATTATCTAGAAAAGAAATTTCTCTCCTTATGAAGAAACAAATCCCCCAGTGACTAGAGAAGTCATTTATGTAAACTAGAAGAATCATGAATCCAAATCGAAATGATATGTGCCCCTAAAAAATACTAAAATATTCTCATGTCCAAATGAGATGATGTCAATCCATGAACCTATGAAGGATTATGTAGAACAAGATCAAATGCATGATAAAGGTGTGAAAAGAACCCTAGCCAAGGAAGAATTGAAGTATGAAGGTGGTGCTGAGTTGGTAGATGCAGAAACAATTGTGTGATGGTGTAAGTCTACGATGGGTCTAGGTAATCCAGGTACGTCATTGGTTCATAGATATTTTTCATTGATTACTGAATCTAACATTGAAAACTATCTAGATTGTTGTACAATTGCAGGATCGAGTGACATGCACTCATTTATGAGTTCAAATTCAAGTTCACTGGTAATTTATACGAGACAGATGGTATGTTTTTTCTCTTCATGCATGTATTGTTTGTGGGAAGAATGTGAATCAGAAGAGTGGGTTGACAAATGGTCTTGTAGACCGTTGGTTCCCATTGATTCATATCAAATTCCCAAAGCACTACAATTGAGCCAGATGGAGACATCAGTGGATTTTGACCATGTATCTGACCTAATGGATTCAGGTGATTTTTTGAGTTAATTTTTTTGCTAATATTCTTTTTGGTTCATTTTGTTGTACATCATACTTTATTTTTGGTGTTAATTAACACTTTATAAAATGCAGGTCATGTGTATGCAGTTGTTGCAAAAGAGAACAATGAAGAAGGAACATATTACTATTTGTGTCGTTGTGTTGAGCCTAAAAGAAAATTGACAACCACAATCATTGATGGAGAGCATATTGAGTACCCAATAGGGTCTGTTGTTGTGACAAGAACATGGCTTCGGAGATACCCTATCAAGAATTTTGATGTTTGGTTGTTCAAGGACTTTGAAACACACAGACATATTCTTCATTTCTCTAACCTTGTTGTTGCAACAAATATTCATTTGATGAAGTATCGTGGTAGACCTCATAACAAGATTTTATGGAAAGTTCGTGAATCTGACCATGAGGCAATACTTGACACAATATGGGTTAGAGCCGATCCTGAAGGCTCACTTGATTGATTCTACGATTCAGAGTAGAATGATTTTGAGAATTTTGTATAAGTTGTCGATGAATTGTTCTATATTCATTTTTTATATATATAAATGTCCATGAGCTGATTTTTACATGTTTAGGGGTATAATTTTGTATATTTAAGTGGCAATGAGTTGATTTGTACATATGTACATGCCAAATTTTGTATATTAAAATGGCGATGAGCTGAATCGCACATATTGTAATGCCAAATTTTGTATAAAAGCCCATGAGATGATTTGTATATTAAAATAGCAATGAGCTGAATCGCATACATTGTAATGCCAAATTTTGTATAAAAGCCCATGAGATTATTTGTAAGACAATTTTTTGTATAATCAAATAGCCAAGAGCTGATTTGATCATATTTAGAGGCAAATTTTTGAATAATATGTGACAATGTTTTGTGACTATTTTGTGTGTCAATGTTTTGTGACTATGTTTTGAGTATATGTGATGTGTCCCTGGTCAATATGAGCATTCTTGATTCTTGTATAATCATGGATAATTATTTGAGTCATTATCGGGTCATAGGGGTGATAGATTGAGACTAGATACAATTTGAGCAAAAATTGTCATTGTTGTCAAAAAAATTGTCAAAAAAGTTGTCAAGCAACTTCTACATTGCGTCAGTAGGGTATGACTCTTGACGTTCTGGTGCTTTGGGATGCCTAGCGTAAACATGCCCACTTGGATGCACTCATGATGTTGGTTTGTGCACACGAGGAACAAAATCAATTCTAGCCAATCAAGCAACTTTTCCTTGCAAGTAACTAACGGTTTTTTAAGTAGGCAAAAAATGCTACTAATTGAAAATGGCTTCAAGTCATCAAAAACTGAGATAGGCCATTATAGAGGACCCTCATGTGACCCCATGGGATAAAACAGATCGACCGTATGTGTTGTGGATTGGAAGAAATAGTCCATCAAATTTTGACATTTTTTTGGACTCGGGGCACTTGAGAAATCTCATCAGTAGGGTATGACTCTCGATGTTTTGGTGCTTTGGGATGCATGATAGGGGCATGCCTAGCATAAACATGCCCACTCAGACGTGCTAGTGACGTTGGTTTGTGCACACAAGGAACAGAATCAATTCTAGCCAAACTTGCAACTTTTCCTTGCAAGCAACTGATGGTTTTTTGAGAAGGTGAAAAAATGCTACTAATTGAAAATGGCTTTGAGTCATTGAAAACCAAGATAGGCCATTGTAGAGGACCCTCATGTGACCTAACGGGATCAAACCGATTGACCGTATGTATCGTGGATTGGAAGAAACAGTCCGTCAAATTTTGACAATTTTTTGGACTAGGGGCACTTGAGAGATCTCACTGGTAGGGTATGACTCTCGATGTTCTGGTGCTTTGGGATGCATGACAAGGGCATGCCTAGCATAAAAATGCCTACCCAGATGCGCTCGTGATGTCAGTTTGTGCACACAAGGAACATAATCAATTCTAGCCAATCTTGCAACTTTTCCTTGCAAGCAACTGACGATTTTTTGAGCATGCGAAAAAATGCTACTAATTGAAAATGGCTTTGAGTCGTCGAAAACCGAGATAGGCCATTGTAGAGGACCCTCACATGATCCCATGAGATCAAACAGATTGACCGTATGTGTCATGGATTGGAAGAAACAGTCTGTCAAATTTTGACAATTTTTTGGACTCAGGGCACTTGAGAGATCTCACCGGTAGGGTATGACTCTTGACATTCTGGTGCTTTGGGATGCATGACAGGGGCATGCCTAGCATAAACCTTCCCACCTAGACGTGCTCACGATGTCGGTTTGTGCACACGAGGAATAAAATTTGACCATTGCGAGCATGAGGGTGCTCTCTCACCAAACACATTGTTGTTTAAATTCATATTGTCGATTTTTGTTGTTTATATTCATATTGTTAATTACATATGCAAATATTCATTTAAATTTATAAAAGGGCAGCCACCAAATACAACAAATACACAATAATGAACTGAATACAAGGAGTTTTGTAGGGTTAATTCAACATTTTAGAAATTTTATCAAATCATATTCCACTATTGCAATGCTTTATATCATATATTTTTGTTGTTTATATTCATATTGTTGATTACATATGCAAATATTCTTATAAATTTATAAAAGGACAACCACAAAATACAATGAATACAAAATAATGAACTCATTACACATTTATTGGATCGGATATCGATATTTATATATATAAAAAAAGGCATGTTTGCCAAGTCAATACAAGTATTACAAAAATGTCGCATATGCCATGTCCAAATCGATATACAATAAAAATGTAGAATATATCTACATGTATTTGTCATTCTATGACCAAAACTAACACTATATGATCCTAAACTTCTGGTGGATCATCAAAATCAAACCTCTTCAGCGCAGTATGCGGCTTTGTAGATGGCTGCAAAACCACAATTCAAAAGCCAAGTTAGAATTCTTTTGTAGAAAATAGTTCACAATTAACATCATAACTATGCATTTAACTTTAATTCCTTTGCAATTGAAATGTAGATTACCTCATCGACTGATCCAGGAGCTAATGTCTTCGCTCTCCTCTCCTTGTCACTCTTAGGAGTTTTCTTGAAGACATACTTAAATGGATCCACGTTATGGCCGTACCGGGAACAAGTCTATTGTAGATTAAATGTACAATTAATACAATGTACTAACATAAATATATCAAAAACACTTAAAAGTTATAATATAGAGAACAATGACGTACCTATGCCTCAGATGCTTCTCCAATGGACTGAGGATGGCTCACCATCAATGTAGAAATGGTCGCTATTACCTATACAAAAAATGTACAAAGATTAAATACAATTAATATAATGATAATTATTGAAGGTTGAAAACAATTAATTTAAAATATCAAACAAAAGTGTACCGGATCTTGATATGCTTCTCTAGTGCAAGGAGGAGGGTTCGCCATTGATGAAATAGGTATGGATATTTCCTATATGAAAAAAATATAAGATTATAATATATCACAAGTTCACATGTATGCATGCATATAATCACGAAATCAAGAAAATAAAGTAGAGATACATACCTCTGCCCTCTCTTGATTCGTGGGTGAATCAAGTGCATTCAACATATCCACAAAGCTCAATGGCCGGTGTACATGTAAAATAGACAAAAAACACTAATCAATCTACAAACCCCAACTAATACTTGATTTCAACACTTTCAAACAATTGTACAACAAAAAATGTGTTCAATTACCTTCTTCACATGTTTTGGCATCTTTGAGATATTATTTTTCTTCGGACGAGCTCTAGATGCGGAGGGGGTGCCCTAAAAACAGAAAATTAACATGAGATATTAGTACAGATAATAAATTAAACATAATTTTAAAAATCTAAAATGAAATGACTTGCATATTCCATCAAAACAATACATAAAAAGAGTTGTACAAAATATGATACCATATAGCCTTGTAGGCCAAAATCGATCGCCGATAGCATGATGTCATCAATCTGGGACATTTCGTCCCCTGTCAACACCTACAAACTAGAAATTGGACCAAGCATTAAAGATAGTATATCTTGTATTTTTTTGAATTCAAAGTGTACTATTCTATTTTAACATGTTACAAAATTTATATCTCAGGCGTCGAAGTTGCAGCTATGGTAACTGGGGGAGGTGTATGGGATACCGCTACTGCATCTTGAAATGCATATTATTTGTCTCAATTTAAATCAATGTATAAATGAAAATTCATTTATATAATTACAAAATTAAAGTGACTGATAAATAAAATGTTATGAATTCAAATCAACACACCTGTGTCTGTGGCTCATGGGCAAACACCATGTCCATCAACTCATTTGTCAGTGCGACGTCCTCAACCGTGTGAGCCTGACATCTACAACTGCAAATCATGCATAGATGATATGAGTATCCATCTGCACCGGCTGCATCATCTATCCCCGAGCATATCCCCGAGCAATTGACACACATATGCTCAATGGGCTCTTTGTCACCCTCTAACGGCTCATCATCCAATACAATAAGGTGTGCTAATGATGTCCCATGCTAGATGATGGCACTAGTCAATGTTGTGGCTGCCTGAAGAGTCTGTAGCTCCATCGACTCTTTCAGCTCTAATGGGACAGCCTGATGCACCTTGGGTTTGGGTGCTAGGGGGTGGTGACTCTTCGTGGCTAATTGCCTACGGGCTCCAGGTCTATCTTGGGCAGAGCCACCACCTCTACCATGAAACTCTCTCATGTCAAAATAATTTGGGCGCACATTGAGCACAAACTCACAATATATTTTTCTCAAAAAATATAATGGCACCTCATAATTATTACAAGGTGGATCGTCAAAGACCATCCACCACCTCTGCCAAAAAAGATTCTTCATCTGCACATTGGTACAACAATGTATGGGAAACCTCTTTGCATTAGGAGGTAATGACTGACTAGTTTTGGGGTCAACAAAAAGGGCACATATTTGTTGTTTAGAAATATTTTTGTTTTTAACTCCATCGTATGATAGCCCATTGGCATAGAATTGACGACATCTATCCCTAAAGCTTCCCCATTTGGTAATTTCTGTAGAAACAGCTATGGCACCACTAGCTAATGTTTCTAGGCTAGTGGCGAGGGATTGATGATGGTCAAGCTCAGAAGTTTTCAATTTTACAATTAGTCTATTGATTTTGGATGTATTTTGCCCTAACTGATTAATTAATTCTTCCTATGTTTCGACTGTGCGGTCAAAAGGAGGAATTGGGGGTTGTTCTTGTGTGTTTTCAGGAGGTGCATTTGGTTGTTCTTGTGGGTTTTCAGGAGGTGCATTTGATTGTTCTTGTTTTGGATTAGAAGAATCTAGTTTTTGAAACAAAAAATGAAAAAACCTAATCAAAATTAATGAAATTAAATTCAAAATGTAAAACAAATTGCATAAACTAGAAAGAAAGAGAAAAATAAACAAAAACTAACCTTGATCCATAGCCTGGAGGACAAATTTAGCACCCCGTTCGCGGTTTAGGTTAGAAAATGGGAAAAAAACAAACTAAAAAATGCACTTTTCCGTAAATGAGGACCCAGTTTTTTTTAAAAACTTTTTTTATCAGGCACCATGTACATGGTTTTACAAGGATTATTAGTACGTACGCGCTCATTTTCCTATAAGAAGCGCATACGTGCTAAATTTCCTATCCGTAGCGCATACGTGCTACCTTTTCTGGGCTCGAGAAGAACAAACCTAAGCACATACACGAGAATTTGAAATTTTAAAACTGCGTACGCGCTGCCTGTTTTTCCAAGTTTTTTTGAGTGGTGTCCACTTTTCTGACCACCATCTTTGTGCACACGCCCTACAAGTGTATGTCCATACACAAATATGGCATAAACGCCAACTCAAACAAAATGTATGTCTGTATACGTGAATATATGTTTATATACAAATTATACATGCCAACTAGACATGTAAGCATCCCAAAACTATCTATAACATCCTAAGCTACTGATGGATCATCAAAATTGATCCTCTTCACCGCACTTCTCGGCTCTGAAGGATCCTGCACAAGAAAAAACAAACCACGATTAAGATTAGTTATATTATATAACTCGAATTCAAAAAGTTAACATAAAAATGAACTATAATTGAACTATTCTTGTTTACCTCATCTCCACGTTTTCTCTTCATCTTTGGAGGACTCTTGATGTATGTCTTCAGTAGAGGAGGTATGTTTTCAATATTTTCATACACAACCTACATATGTTCACAAACATAACATTGATACAAGTTAGCATATAATTGTCACTGATAATAACGAATTATATCGACTAAACACAAAATAAAATAAACACATGTACTCGAGGAATCTCTTCTTCTCCTTCTTCATCTTTAGGTATAGTGGGTGTAGTCAACAAGGATGTGAAGCCAAGAGTTTTTTTTACATATACACAACAAGTATGTGAAACTATCAATCTATGTCTAGACGTGTATAATAATTATAAGTTATTTAAACTATTCATTCAATCATATTTGCATTCAATTACCTTTCCCTTGTCTCCAGTTGCACTACCAGATCTCGAATCGCATAGCCCCACACTCACACTACTTGTGCCCTACAAGAGTAAAATAAGATATACATGCAACTTACTACATAATCTAATTAATGCCAATATAAATTATGAGCATGTATGTACAATAAAATACAAACAACTAGGTGCAATAATATATGTATTATAAATCTATCAAGGCAAGATGAAATGGTCGTCAAGGTGCCCTCCTGGATCTGTGTCAACTCCTCCTTTGCCATCAACTGTTAAATAGACCATGTAAATAAACATTAGTACTTAATATTATCTGGATTATAAATATTCATTTAAAATATAGAATGAACTATGAAAATACAAATCTTACCACTACATCATCAACGTATGATGAAGGTGCCTCCTCGCCTCTAGCATGTGAGGACTCTCTAGGATATCCTCCAGTCCCTCTCATAACATCTAGTGCATCATGCATCTCATGCACCTTATAATCTGTTGTGTGCGCATGAGGATCAACAGGTTATCCAACTGGACCCAAGCATAGGTGCCCACACATGACACAACTATGGGGCACATAAATATCTGGAGCCGAGGAGGATGTGTCAGCACCACCGGATGCACCGCTACCATAAAAGAAGGCTGAGCTACTACCCTAGCCTAAGAAACCAAAAGGCTACTCAAAGAGTAAATAGTCGATATGGTCTGTGACATGGCCTCGCATATGAGATTTGGATGCTAAATTGGAGGTGAGGGATCAACAAGAGGAGGGGGGACATATGGGCCCTAGACCCACACCTAAATCCACACCCTGGAAAGGTTGGATGTCAAAGTAGCTCACATGTTTTCCTAAAACAAACTCAGCATACAATTTTTTGATAAAGTAGAAGGGGACATCAAGATTGTTGTTGGGTGTTTTATCGAAAACCATCCACCATTGATCCCAAATTTTTTTCACAATATCATCATTTGTACACTTAATAGAAACTTTTATTTTTGGGGGGTCTACGGGTTGACCAGTGTGGGGATTCACAAACAATGCGGCGATATTGTCTTTGGATATCTCGAGATCCTTGATCTCCTTATAGGACAAGACATTCGCATATTTTTACCTCATACAATCTCACCACAAAAGAGTGGCATTGTGCTCCTGAGTGACTGTTTATATACTCTTTATGATGGACTTGAGGGGATCAAACATTGGGTTCAGGGGAGGGATCCTATGATAGACATTTGCAATCCCCCTCAATTGGTTCAAATTTTATGCAATTAAATCCTAATTTGACGGGGGGTTTGGAAAAGGGGGTTTTGTGGAAGAGGGTTTGGTTGTTGTGGTTGTGGTTGATCAATTTTTTCACTGTTATCCCCCATTTTTAACCTAATTGAATGTAAACAATTGAACAATTTTGTATTTGATTTTAAAAAACTTAGTTTTCATGGAAAAAACATATTTTGAATGAAAAAACAAATAAACATTAAAAAAAATGCAAAAATTTGAATGAAAATGATGAAAAACAATAAAAATCCTACCTTTATAGGATTTTTTTGCAAATTTGGGTCACAAAATCGGATATCGGGTCCAACCGGATATCGAATTTGCTTGAAATCATGCAGCTCATGGGTAAAAAATAACCCATGGGCTGTCACAATCCTCTTTTATTTTCTCAAAGAAATCGGATATCTGATTTTTATAGTTAAATTATTTTAAAATAATAATATATTATTATATTATATAATATTATATTATATTATATTATATAATAATATAGTATATAGTATATAGTATATAATATAATATAATAATATATTATATAATATATATTTTATAATATATAATATATTATTATATAATAATATATTATATATTACATATTATATAATATATTATATATTATAGTCCAAGGGGTTGAGCTTAACTGGTTAAAACACTAGGTTCTCACTGTGGAGACCCAAGTTCAACTCCCAATAGGGACATCTGAAGTGAAATTCTAAGTTGTGACTCTTGGTCTTCCATAGGATGGGGAAGGTCTTGGGGTCAATCTAATGGAACTCTAAGTTGTTACTCTTGGCCTTCTATAGGATGAGAAGGTCTTGGGGTCAATCTAATCAAACATAATAATAATAATTCAAAGATATGTAATGGGGATGGGGTCCCCTACTGTGTCCCCACTGGTTCATAGCTCCAGTCAAAAGCTATTCAGGCTTCGGCCAATTACCAATCAAAAAATATATATATTATATATTATATAATATATAATATATTATATAATATATATAATATCTTATATATTATTATAATATATAATATATAATTTATTATATAATATATAATTTATTTTTTAATTTAAAATTACCTATAAAAATCGAATATCCGATATTATCAGATATCCGATTTGCCAATATAATAGTATATTATATAGTATATAGTATATAATATAATATAATATAATAATATATTATATAATACATATTTTATAATATATAATATATTATTATATAATAATATATTACATATTATATAATATATAATATATTATATAATATATAATATATTATATAATATATAATATATAATGTATTATATAATATATAATTTATTTTTTAATTTAAAATTACCTATAAAAATCGGATATCCGATTTGCCTAGGTGTTTACCATGCCAAGGTGTACTGACACCCAAGCCAAGCAAAAAGTCAACACGGATTTTCGCATTTTTAGGCAAGTAGAAAAGGCTATTTTTTCACATTGTCACCTTTTGGCTCCCATGATCCTACACTAACCCTACATATGCTTTGATGTTGAAGATAGGTTTTAGGAGGATAAGGAAGATCTAAAGATGTAATAATGTTAATGTTTTGATTTTTCCCTCCTTGCTCAAGGGTATGTGTAGAAGAAGATGGGTCCTTGTCACTTTCCAATGCTTGCACTTGTTTAAAGAGAGAATTGGTTAAAGCATGAGGTCTCATCTCATCCATACAAGATACCCTAAGAGAGGTACAAGGGTTAGGATCTTTGGGTTTAAGATCTACAAAAGGTTTAAGGTAGGAAATGATTTTTGTTAACAACATCACCATAATGCAACATATATGATACATGGAAGCTTTGAGATCTAATTGAAAAGAAAATAATTTGGAAATCCTAACAACACAATATGACCAAGTGTTATGAATGAAGAGAAGCAACCGGAAATGAAAGAAACCCTTATCCGACACATGATTGTAGTCACAATATATATGTGAAAAAAAATATAATCATATGTGAAAGAGCAAGTAAATCCAATTGATTAATTGCCATTGAAAGTCTCTTGATTAAAATCTTAATTTGTTGGAAAAAAAGATCTAAAATTAGGACCTTTTTATGAAAATTAATTTAAAATTTGAATTTGATGAAATTTGAACTTGTGTTCAACCTTAGGAGGTGTTAGAATTAATGAAGTACGTCAATCTTCTCGATTTAAGCAAAAAAATACAATCAATTTCGTCTCCCGAAATTTTGAGAAAAAGCCAGGGACCATGCTGAAAGTGCACACGGTCCGACCAACTTTTTTCGAAATTTTTAAAGATTATAGATATTAAGATTTTATTGTAGAATCCAAAAAAATAGTTGATTTGGAGATGTCTAGATCGGTCAAATTGGCAGTCAAAGGTCAAAAATAAAAGGATCTTGGAAATTAGGGTTTTGATGTTTAACCACTGAATCTTCAGAATAAAAAGGCAGATTTGAATTGCAATTTTGAAATAAAAACCGGATCTAAAACAAGCAATTAAAATTTTGCACTTCACAAGCTTAATGTTCACAAAATGAAAAACTAGGGTTTTGATTCAATTAACCTCTAAAATTTGCAAATAAATCAAACTTGGAAACGAAATTTTGAAATTCAAATTGCACTTAATCAGATCTAATAACAAGAATTTAGAATTAATGTGTAAGACGTCGAATTCACCAAAATGTAAAGTGGAAAATTGGATCCTAGTGACTCCCCACCTAGGAGAGAGAAAGGAAGCCACTAGGATGATTTTCACTTGGAGGAACTTTACACTCAAAAGAGGGGCTTGAATCCACTACATCCAAATCCAAGGGAAACAAGTATGTGAATTCCAAGTGGATTGCAAGGGTTGAAGTGTGATTTACCCTCTTTTGTAAATGAGAAAGTTGACTTGTTGACTATGTAGAAAAGAGAGATAAAATGAATGAAATGAGGTGCCACCAGTATGGAATCGCGTTGTAACTTTGGATTTGAGATATTTACACTGATACGAATCTGCCCTGCGAATTTGAGGAAAAGTTGTTGGGACCATGCTGAAAGTGTCCACGGTCCTCCGAAAATCTGCGAAACAAAAAGGGTTATTCCGCCTTTGTAAATGAAGTCCAGATCTAAAAATACAGTTGCGTACCTGTAACCTACACACAGAAAAGAAGGGAAGAGGGGTTGTGGATAGGGGTTTGCCTCAGTTGAACCCCAGTTGAGGAATCAACCTTGAAAGAAAGTAATTGCAAATGCATGAATGTAAACAATGAAAATGTATACCTCATAGATCTACAATTTGTTGATGATGGTTGCTTTGCTTCTTGAATGTAATCGTAAATGTTGCATGAAATGGCATGTAACATGACAAAACCCTAACACACGCATATGCTTGCAAATGAATGTTATAAATGTTGCTCCAATGGATAAAAGAAGAAGACACATGAAGAAGAAGACTTGATGGATGCTTGAAGACTTGAATGCTTGAACTTCGCCTATCATGTATTTCGTGTATATTTCCTCCTTCATCTCTTATGTCTCTACAAATGAGAAGACTAACTCCCTTTTATACATGCCTCAGAGAATTAATTCATCTCACCATAGGCTGACATCGGGGATATTTGGAATCCCAAAATGCAGATAGGACCAAAGGGACATATCTTGGGGCCACCCTGAGAGGGTGGTGCCCCTATCCTTCCATGTCTTGGGGTCCGGACAGGGTCCTGAGGCCATCTCAGAGCTTAAACAAGGAGAGGTTCAAGGTGAAAATGTAGAGAGAAGTCCTAGTTGGGAAGGAAGATGTTGTCGTCAAGATGAGAACCTCAAATGTCGTTAAAATTGCTAGGGTCGCAATTTTATGACAATACAGCTATATGTCAAGCTAGTCCTAAGGAATCTCATGTTGTTGTTATGAAGAGGATATTTAGATATTTGAAAGGGACTGTTAATTTTGATTTGTGGCATCCTAAAGATGATGATGTTAATTTGAGTACTTTTACTGATGTTGATTGGGTAGGTGATGTTGATGACCGTAAGAGTACTAGTGGTGGTGCATTTTTCTTGGGAAAGAGATTGGTTTCATGGATGAGTAAGAAGCAGATTGCAATTTATTTATCTATTGTAGAAACTAAATACATTGTTGTTGCTAGCAATTGTACTCAAGTGATATGGATGAAGCAAATATTGAAGGCTATCAAAGTTGTTTATAACGATCCTACTACTATATACTATGATAATTCAAGTGCTATCAACATTTGTAAGAATTTGGTGTTGCATTCCAAAACTAAGCATATATCAATCAAGTTTCATTTCTTGAGAGAGAAGGTGAATGAGAAGGAAGTCAGATTGGAGTATGTGTCTACAAAGGAACAAATTATAGATATCTTCACAAAGCCTTTGTCTAAAGATACTTTTGAGTATCTCAGAAAGAAGCTAGGGGTAATTGCCCCTCCTAATGAGAACTAAGGTGCATGGATTTGTATCAATCTGGTGGATTTCACAAAGATATCTTGTGATCTAGATTGATGAGTGGTGATTGCTACTCAGGGGGAGTAGTCAGTGTTGTAGTTCAGATGTTCAGTCTTGTGAGTTAGTTCAAAGGGGAGAGAATCAAAATTGCAAATTTGTTTCTATATTGATGTCAAAGGGTGAGAGAGTCATGTGAAAAACTGTCATATCATATACATAATTTAAAGGGGGGATTGTTGATTGTTGTGAGTTGTTCTTTTTTTTTTGTCATTGATTGTTTTTTACGTCATATATTGCCATCAATGCCAAAGGGGTAGACTATCGAGATAATGTGCAAATATGTGTTTGGATTGATTGAGTGACGTGTTTTCATTGTTATCAACATATTCCTTTGTGTGTTTCAATGTTGCAATCAGATTAAGTGAGTTGGTTTGGCCAGTGTGTTACAGTTGAGTTGTTGTGGATTAAAGGGTTTTGAGATAAGTATCTCTAGTTGATTCAGCTAAAGTTTCAGTGGTCCACATGATGATTTGATCGAGTTATGAGATTTGGTATTGTACTTAGTTTTTCAGTTGTTCAGTGTTCTAGATTTTGCTCCATATTGCAATATCTTGGTTAGTGGATTTGGAAATGTTTGGCACATTTTGGTGTGTCCTCATTTCAAATAGTTTGTGATTTGGAGGTCCGCAAGTGAATTTTTCAATTTGACAGTCAATTCAGTGAGTGTTTTTGAGGTTTGGTATAATGATGATGGAGATTCTAGTAAGTGGTGATGTTGCAGTTGTTTTTGTGGTAATTCATATTATTTGTGGATGTTTCTAGATCATGTTCTATTTGTGTTGATATTCCACATTGATCATTGAGTTTGTTATTGATGATTTCTCTGGTATGTTCATGTTATGCTACTTTCTTGGTGACTGGATGATTGTAGCATGTTACGGATGTTCGAGGCATAATTCTTGGAGGTGTTTCGTGTTAGAGGTGGTGATTTTGGTCTATACTATGTCGTAGCCAATATTGTTCTGGTCTACATGTGTTATTGTAGCGTGTATGGTTATATCTTTGTAATTTGTGATGTGTTGAGCCGACCTTGAAATATAGGTTGATGATATGTATAAATAAATGTAATAATCATGTGAGAGTGGTATCTGTGTGTGCAAATAATGTTTTGTTCTTTCGAAAGCAGAGAAGAAGTGAGAAGAAGTGTGAAGAAGTGTGAAGGAGTAGTATATGAGTTTTGTGCTTAACTAGAACTATAACCAGGCATGAGGAGATGATATTCTATTAGTTCATGATCTTTTGGATGTAATCCGAATGTTTTTGTAAGATAGTGAGTCATCCCCAGGGTTATAGCCCTTGTTGTTATTGTTTTTTAGTAGTGAGCTCTAGGCAGTGTGCCTGAATGCATATACATTCCCCATACTTCTAATAGGGTATCATCATATTGTGGGTAGGTTCCCACTGTGGTTTTTTCCTTTGACCAGGTTTTCCATGTCAAAAATATTGGTGTTATGTGTGTTATTGATGTGGTGTTGATTTATGCTTTCATTGTTAATTATCAAATCTGAAATTTTGTTTGAGTTAAGTAAACTTTGTGAGCAAACTAATTCATCCCCCCTCTCAGTTTGTTGCATTTTTGCCAACATCCTCTACAAACTGCAACCCCTCCATGCTAGTGGATTTGAAAAGGGATCCAATAGCCAAAAATTGAAACATATAATGAAAATCATAAAGATTAAATAGTTGAGATCATCTATTAACTAGCACCTGCACCAAAAGGAGCGCAATGGTTAATCGAATAGTGATATAATTTTGGAAATATATTGGAAGGCGGAAAAATCACAAGAAATGAAAATTGCTTTTGTTAGGAGTAGTTATTTACAATGTAAGTAAATTGATTTTGAAATGTGAAAAAAATTGAAAATGAACAAATTCAAGTTAATTTGAACTCAACATGTTATTATAACCAATGAAAATGATTAACTTAAAAATTGATTACATTGAATACAATTTTTGTTAACTTGAAGATTGATTACATTGAATACAAATTTTGTTAACTTGAAGATAGATTACATTGAATACAGATTTTGTATATATAATTTCAAGGATATGTAGTCTTATTCGTTTATTTCTACACAACCCTTATGTACCATATTCATGGATATGATTTTTTTTTAATAATAGATGATATTTCCTATAGTCATCTTGTCAAATAGTTTGCATGCATTGTTCATGCTAATACATATTGAATCTATGTTTTCTGGTGGCAATGTTTATTATTAAGGCTATTCATGTGGTGTATACCCCTAACATAAAGAATTAGCACATTGACCACTACGTAAGCATACGTGTTGATGTTTACAAGGTGTCTTTAAATTTTGTATACCTTAAGGAAATTTAGGATATAATTTGTACAATATACAGTAAAAAAATTATTTCTTTTTAAACTACATATATAAATTTTATTCTAAAGGATAAAATCCTTCTCAGTGTGATCGATCATGTTATACAACTATTTCTTAATTTAATTTAATAGTGCTTAAATGACCAAATTGGCGATGCCAAAGGAGAGCAAGGTCATTTTCCTTAGTCACTAAGGCTTGATTATTAGTAGTTATATGAAGCCTAAACATTTTTCCAATCTCAATAGCACTAGCAACAATCTTGTCATTTTTAGACTTATCTTTGATAAGACAAATCTTTTTATCATGATTGCTATCAAACTCAATCCTAAGGTTGTGGTTGAGAGATTGATTAATAGAAAGGATATTTTTGGTAAGTCCCGACACATACAAAACATTGATAATCATGCAATGATTAATGCCAAACTTCAATGAGATGTCATTGATACCTTTGATTTCATGGATGGTACCATCTCCAAGAGTGATTGTACCATGATGGGATTTCAATGTGAGAAACCACTCCTTCTATCCAGTCATATGCTTTGTAGCACTAGACTTCACATACCATATTAAGGTTGACTGTGAACCATCTTCTGAAGTGTGAGCTAAAAGCACACATTCCTCATCTAGAGAATGTTTTGCTTCAACAACATTGCTTTGTTGTTTATGTTTTTCCTTTTGCTCCCATTGTGGTTTGTCGCTTTGAAAGGGATTCTTTGGATGTGATTTGTTGGAAGATCCTTTGTTGAAGGAGTTGTACCAACAATTTTTCACCTCACGTCCAACTCTTTCATGTATTGGACACTTCTTCTAAGGTTTGGATGAATTACCAGATATGGGTGGTCCACCAGATTACTTCATAGGCTTCTTGTCTTTATGATGAGTGATCGTGGCATGATCCTCCTCCTCATTTTTGTGCCTTAGAGACTCTTCTTTTTGAAGTAGATTCACTAACTTCTCAAAGGTGGATGTTGTCTCTATGACATTCAAAGTTGTCACAAAAACTTTATATTTGGAAGGTAGAACCCGTAGAACAATAGGCACTACAACTGTATCATCAACTATTTCCCCCAATGCTTGTAGCAAGGCTCTTAGCTTGGTAATCCGTTTGAGGAAGGATTCCAACTGTTCTCCATTCTTCATTTTTAGGCCATGTAATTGACTCTGTAAATTCGAGATTTGATTCTGATTCTTCACCACATACACCGTCTTGAGCTTGTCCCATGCATCTTTGGTTGTGGATGAGTTGTGGATAAAGGGTTGGACATCATCAGACACACTAAATAAAATGATTAATTTTGTCTTTCTGTCTCCTTGATCAAATTTTTTTTGCTCGTTAGCATTGTCTTATGTCTTATTGTGGTTGCACTCACCACATCCCAAACCTCTTCAAACTCGAGCTAAGTTTTGAGTTTGGTTTTCGAGACAGAATAGTTGTCCCCACGTAGTAGCTAAGAATCGGGGAGGAGGAATTTTGGAGAACTCCCTATTATTGTGTTAGAGAAGGAAGAAAAATAGCGCCCCTTTAAAGGGCTGAGAGTTACATAATTTGTTTCAAAACATAAGCTTCCAATTTTTAATTTTTTTCTTTTAAAACTCTGCTTAATGTAAATTATAAATTCACACTCATGATAGTGTAATAAACTCTACCTAGAGATCTTCTTGGCTTGGTATATCTCATTAAGAGAGCTATACAATTACAGAAATAAATAAAAGAAAAATATCACCAGCGTGTGAAACTCTTCTTGCATGGCACCTTGATATCGCTCTGCCTCTTTCCATGGTCCTTGACTTTTGTATGTGCTGGCCAAATTGGTTTAGAAAATCCGATGACCATCGCTTTCTGATCTGACTGCGGCACAGAAAATGAAAAAGCCAACAATTTCAATACACCCAGAGCTAGATGTTTTCGCATGAGTTCGCAGGCAAAGCAGCGACAAGAGCATAGGTTGTCTTATCAATAATTATGGCACCAGGAAGTTGTACTGTTCACCACCGATCTTTACCTTCAAGCTCGTGAAATTGATTTCAATCATTCTTTCTTTCAGAGATGATGCACATCACATGTAGATATTTAACCATTGCTTAGAATAGAAATCTTGACTATAGGAAATCACAAGACTAGAGATGTCTATCGGCGTTTGCCTGATAATGAAATCCATTCAAGTGATCTCGTACACCAACAACGTTGGCTCCAAAGGAGGCTCCAAAGGAGATCACAGCAAATAACAACACTGCCTCCGATTAGCTTGGAAGAAACTCCAGTGAATCAGCGTGGCTCTAATACCATATTGACAAATTAGAGCCCAAAAGATGCCATCATATTGCATTATGAAAGATATTTATACAGAAGTATGACTGCAACAGTGTGCTTAATCTGGCACTCACGGGTTTAACAAAATAACAAATACTTGCCTAAATAGACTTACAGCCCATAACAAATTACAAATAAATAAACAAACCAAACAAATCATACCGGAATGATGTAATACCCAACATATGTCTTCAACACACACCTTAAAAAAGTCTGAAGGAAAATTAATTTATTGATATATGTTTAGAATATTAGTAAAGGATGAAAAGTGTGCTCATTTGTTGCTCAAATTAGTAATTATAAAATATCATTTGATCAGATCCTTCTAATTTGATGCAACTTTATATGTTTAAGATAAATTGGCAGAATTGTTGTTTTTAGGATAAATCGATAAAAAATATATATATATATATTTTTTTCCCTATTTGATAAATCAATGTATGTTTATAATCAATTACAAAAAAAGGTTTGGGACATTAGAAAATTCTTACATCGTATTAATCATTTTGAACATTCCTTTCAAATCTACTATAGCTTTTTGGTAAATTTGTTTATAATGAATACAAGTTGTTAGCTGACGAATCAGTTGCAATTTACAAACAAGCTTTTTGTTTTTATAAACAGATGTAGAGCAGAAATTTTGCAATCATATATGATAAAATATAAAACAGAACTGAATACAACTATTTTCTTACCTTCGGTTTATTCCCCAACAAAATTCAGCTAGAAATAATTTAGAATATATAAGTTATATTAATCTGCCAATGAATCCTCTGACATGTTTCAAGAAGTTATTCATGTTCTCCTGCAGAGATGAGAGCACTTTCATGATGGTACGTGATAAGTCTTCAAGATTAATTTGGTTAGCAGACTTTTTGAAGGAGGTAGCAGAATATCAATTACGCCGTAGCTTAGCTCCCACAAAAATGTTACAGTTAAGAATCTGATGTTGACTTTGGCATGTTCTGTCATTGATGTCAAAAGGTTGGTAAATGGCGTGGCATATGGTTGATCAGATTAGATTCATAATAGGACGACTCTACAAATCTAATCTTGTGTATTACATGGATACATTCATGAAAGAGAGAAAGCTGAACAAACATACACTAGAATTGGCCCTTTGCTTGTCTTTGAATTGCTTGTCTGATGGAAGGAAATTTATGAAAGTGTACAGTTTACAATTGTCATCACAATCAAAACAGGAGCAAGAACACCAGCCACATAAGACACAATGTGAATCTGATATTATTAAGTCAAGTACGGGAGTAACTTCGACAACCAATTCTTAAAATGTTTCCTGTGAAGATATTCAACTTGTGCAAAATTTGATAAAAAGGTGCCGACAGTTATATATGAACCAGGGTGAAGTAATAAATACTTTATTGAATCGAGCAAAAGTAAATCCAGGATTTAGAAGTCTTGGGCGAGGGGAGCTTTAAGTGATGACAAAATATAATGACAAATTTGACAAAGAATCAGGCATGAATATTTGATAGAAGAATTATCATCAGTGTGCTCAAGAGTCTTCAGAATACTTTACAACAATGCAATTGACTAGTTTAAAGTAGATTCAACAATTTATACGGTACCTTTGAGAGGCTCATAAAGATGTATATGGAAAGGAGAAATCATCTCATAGTTTGCTCTTG
The DNA here is from genome assembly GCF_030272615.1 of Cryptomeria japonica. NCBI lineage: Eukaryota > Viridiplantae > Streptophyta > Pinopsida > Cupressales > Cupressaceae > Cryptomeria > Cryptomeria japonica. The sequence goes on along the minus strand of NC_081408.1, from coordinate 623,336,422 downwards.
ACCTTCCAAGAAAGTCATGCCCTCCATTCTGTTGTTCATGGTTTTAAAATGTGAATTTGGGGTACTAATCTGGTGCGATTCCTACCTATATTCGCTGCAAATAAGTCACAGATTGGTTCAAACCTATGGATTTAGTGACTGAGAATATCATATCTATAAATTCGTGAGGGAACTTTAGAGTTTACGTTGCTTATATCCAGCAGTTGTTTGGTGACATTTATACACCCTGTTTGAGCATGTCTTGGGATTGTAATAGCTGCAAGTTAATTCGTCAAATGAGTGGAAGGGTATCTACATTTTGAACAAGTGTCCCAAGAAACCAACATCAGAATTTTGATTGAATATTCATTGCTTATAAATTCTCAGCGTGGGAAGAAGGTTATCTTACATACCCATGCATGTATTTAAATGGGTTAATATTGCCGATTTTTAATCAAGGTTTGGTTAGCAGCACGACTTGGCAAGACAAAGTTGACATTTGATAAGTCAGATGATGTTGAAATATAATTAATTTGTTAAAGATCCACGGTGGAATGAAGTTGGCGGCAGTTGCGGCAGTTGTAACTGAATACAACTTCTTAACTATCTACAGACAATTTATAAATGCATATTCATTCGAAGGTTAATCAGGATTATATTTATTGAATAGCTTTCTACAGATAACGAAATATATCAAATCATGCTAAAAATACGTCGCAAACATAATGGAAGAACCAGTGAGTTAAAAGTTGTGTGCAAAGACAGAGGATTCAAGAATACACAGTGAGCAGAGATTACAATATAGAATGCAGTGAATGTGGATATTATTGCAAATAGTGTTGTAACCATTCGTTTCATGTGAGGAAGCATACGAAGAAGATACAGAAAGAATGGTAATCTGATTCTGCTGATTATAAATATTGTTCTTGATCTTTTATGAAGTAATGTATGTCTGTTTGTAGACAAGGGTTTGTACGGGTTTGTATGTTTATTGTTTACACGAACGAATAAAGACTGAAATGTGTGATTGTTTATAATGGAGAATGAAGGGATGAATACAGCTAATGCAGGACAGATTGAAGTAAATTTGAATAACAGGGAAATATCATGCTTGTAACTGGAAGAGAGAAATGTATTTTATTGTCATGTGTATGTGTCTGTATCAGTTTGCAGAAGTTTTGTGACAGGGTTATGGTTGCAAGTAGTTTGAGGAGGAAGATTATTGACATTAAGATTGCAGATGCATAACATAATGTTAATGTCATATTTGCAGGTATACTTGTGAAATGATGTATTGGCATGTTTATCATTGATTGGTGTGGGTAGAAAGCATAGTGGTAACACTAAGGTTTTTCAGTGGTTGATGTATTGTCTTGATTATCTTTCTCAACAAGACCAGATTGTAAATTGGGGATTTGTGGGATAAAGACAAGATCTCTATGATGTTGAATTGTTTCAAGTGCTTTGTATTGTAACAGAGTTTCCCTCTGATTAAATCTTTTATTTGTATCTTGTTTATGGGGTTGGTGCTCCAGGAAGTTGGTGCTTCTAAATCAGTGTGGGGTTGATGCTCCAAGAAGTTGGTGCTTCTAAATTGTACGGGGTTGGTGCTCCTAGAGTGGGTGCTCTAAACATTTGCCTATAAGGCTTAATAAAAGACAAATTGGAGAGTGGTTTTTACTCTTAGGGGTTTTCCACTATAAAAGCTATGTCAATTATCTTATCATGTGCATGTGCTTTATTGTTTATTATATCTTATATCTGTTGCACATGCATTCAATGTTGATGGTGTTATTATGTTATTTGCTACATATGCAAATGGTTTAAAGTTTCAAATGGTTAAGGATATTCTTGTTTTACAGATCACTTATTCACCCCCCCCTCTCAGTGATCTTAGTATTCCAACAAGTGGTATCAGAGCACGGTTCCCTTTGAGAAGTTTAATCAACTTGGGTTGGTCTTGGTAGAAGGAATACTATGGGTAAGAAGTGCAGAAATAAGAAGATGAAGGTATTGCCTAAGAAGAAATCTGATTTGCATGCTGCTAGTAATCTGACTAATAATCATGACTCTAAAGATTGTATTGCAGATATGTTTGATGTCTCTACTGATAAGGAAATAGAAGGAGAAGGAGTGGTTTGTCTCAAAGAAGAATTACTTTCTGCCCTAGATGTGATCAAGAGCCTTAGAAAGGAAAACCAGGATCTCAAGGTACGTTTGCAAGAAAGCATTACTGTTAATAAAGTTGTAGTTCAAAACCATGATGAAACTATGAAGATTATTGAATTTCTAAAAGTCCAAATGGTCGACAGAAAAAGAATCGAAGAGAAGTTGGAAGTTAATTTGAAAGACAAGGATGAGTTGTGTAATAAACTAGAAAATGAGATTACTTCTTTGGAGAAAAAATCAGATAACGATTCCCTATTGAAAGAACAAACTCTTAAGGACAGCATGATCAGAAATCAAAAAATTGAAATTGAAGAACACAAGAAGATAGTAGATGTAGTGAAATCTGATCTGGAAGTTAAAAAGATTGAATTTTTAAAGCTTGAAAGAGAAATAGCTGCATTAAGGAAAGAGTTGGAAAGCATCAAGAGTGAATCAGAGAAAATTCAAAAGTTTAATCATAGTACTAACTTGTTGAATGAGATGTTAGACAGGCAAAACCATTCTAAGGATCCTACAGGATTGGGATACGAGCTTGGACAAAGCTCTACAAAAGGTTCTAAACATGATACAGTGCTTGCTACTACAGATGGGAAGAAATTTATAGTCAGGAAAACACCAAGGAAGAAGGTTGATTTGAACCGCCATGCTACTACACCTAAGAGTGAAAAGAAAAGAAAATCAGATGATAACGTTGTTGAAGGACCATTCAAAGGAATTCATAGAGAAAGATGTAGTGCTTTCAAATCTTCACATCCGAATCATTCTTTTCAAGGATATTGTTATAACTGTCACGACTTTGGTCATAAAGTTGCAAATTGTAAATGGTTTGTAAAATCTGTTAAGAGAAATGTGTTCTTAAAAGATAAGGTTATAACGTGCTTTAAATGTAACAATCTTGGACATATAGCAAGTTCTTGTAGGAATGTGTTTTCTAAATATGACAAGAAGAAAGGATCTCTTATGGTCTGGAGAAGAAAGAATATTCTAGCGGATGAAACTTTGAAAGTGGATTGCGCACTCCATGCACATGTGTTGCCATCTAGATCTTGAAAAGTAAAAAAATAAAAATAAAAATTCAGGGGAGTTTATCATGGTGATATGTATATTTGGTGTTCACTGGTGTGATGTTTTTGCTGGTAGAAATCACAGTCATGTTGCAGAAAGTTGTATGGCCATTTACAGCTAGTAATGGTATGAGACCTCTTATGTTTGATAAACACATGAACTGTCTTCCATTTGATTCAAGTCCCATTGATCTTTATGGAAAATTGATTTAAGTTATGACCATTTTTTTTGGATAGCATGTTCAGAAAATATTTTTCCAGAGTTTGCAGTTAAGAAAAAGGTCAGTACATTTGTGTATGGCTGAGTACAAACCTGAAACCTAGATGGATGGAAAGATATTGTTTTTGCAAGAAAACTTTCTTTCTTCCATATAAATTGGTTGTGCAATTTGAGAGGTCAAACAAGTCAAGTTCTTAAAACTGTCATTTCCTATGAGTTCCTATCACTGCTTCTATAGGAGGGTGGCGGGCAAAAGTATATTATATACTTCGTTTGCATTCTTGGTGCCCATGTAAAGTCTTGTCATGTTTTATTAATCATTTCAGGGTTGGTCCATGTGGGTTGAAGTTGTTACTTCAATTTGTGATAAGAATTTATCTTTCGTTGAGGCTAGTAACCTTAATGTTTGTTTTTGGTGACAAGATTTACAAGAATGAATTCTCTTATCTGTGAGCATTGAAGGCATGAGATTGACAGGTGTGCAAAGATTTGTACAAACCATTAAGAGGTATGAAAATAATAGTTGACACAATGCAGATCTATATCAAACTTTATAACAAGGAGGCCTAAAAGTGGTAGTGAAAGAAATATTTGTATAAAGGTTTGAAAGCATGGATGTTTGATGACAACACAAGGTTGAATTTGATTTGTTGAGAATAAAAGGTGTGCAAGCCTGGGTCAGTGGTGCCTTATGTGAAATGCAGTGTAGCAAGTGGAGATGAAAGAAAACATGAATTTGAAGATGGAATCAAAGATGGTATATCATATGGTAGGAAGTATAGATCAAAATCAAGATGATTTTTTCTAACAACAACACTATAGATAATATTCATGCAGGTATGTAGCAATGAATGGATTATGAGAATGGTCAGAAGGGCATATAAGATGAAGATGTACAGAGGTATGAATGCATAGGCTGACAGGTATTACTACATTTCTAGAGCTTCATACTCAGGAGGAGAAAGTTGAGATATTCTTTATCCCTTTGTCATCTGTTGTCAAAAGGGGGAGAAGGAAGCGAGTTTTGACATCAATGCCAAAGGGGGAGTTTGTTGACTTTGGCATGTTCTGTCATTGATGTCAAAAGGTTGGTAAATGGCGTGGCATATGGTTGATCAGATTAGATTCATAATAGGACGACTCTACAAATCTAATCTTGTGTATTACATGGATACATTCATGAAAGAGAGAAAGCTGAACAAACATACACTAGAATTGGCCCTTTGCTTGTCTTTGAATTGCTTGTCTGATGGAAGGAAATTTATGAAAGTGTACAGTTTACAATTGTCATCACAATCAAAACAGGAGCAAGAACACCAGCCACATAAGACACAATGTGAATCTGATATTATTAAGTCAAGTACGGGAGTAACTTCGACAACCAATTCTTAAAATGTTTCCTGTGAAGATATTCAACTTGTGCAAAATTTGATAAAAAGGTGCCGACAGTTATATATGAACCAGGGTGAAGTAATAAATACTTTATTGAATCGAGCAAAAGTAAATCCAGGATTTAGAAGTCTTGGGCGAGGGGAGCTTTAAGTGATGACAAAATATAATGACAAATTTGACAAAGAATCAGGCATGAATATTTGATAGAAGAATTATCATCAGTGTGCTCAAGAGTCTTCAGAATACTTTACAACAATGCAATTGACTAGTTTAAAGTAGATTCAACAATTTATACGGTACCTTTGAGAGGCTCATAAAGATGTATATGGAAAGGAGAAATCATCTCATAGTTTGCTCTTGACCTTCCAAGAAAGTCATGCCCTCCATTCTGTTGTTCATGGTTTTAAAATGTGAATTTGGGGTACTAATCTGGTGCGATTCCTACCTATATTCGCTGCAAATAAGTCACAGATTGGTTCAAACCTATGGATTTAGTGACTGAGAATATCATATCTATAAATTCGTGAGGGAACTTTAGAGTTTACGTTGCTTATATCCAGCAGTTGTTTGGTGACATTTATACACCCTGTTTGAGCATGTCTTGGGATTGTAATAGCTGCAAGTTAATTCGTCAAATGAGTGGAAGGGTATCTACATTTTGAACAAGTGTCCCAAGAAACCAACATCAGAATTTTGATTGAATATTCATTGCTTATAAATTCTCAGCGTGGGAAGAAGGTTATCTTACATACCCATGCATGTATTTAAATGGGTTAATATTGCCGATTTTTAATCAAGGTTTGGTTAGCAGCACGACTTGGCAAGACAAAGTTGACATTTGATAAGTCAGATGATGTTGAAATATAATTAATTTGTTAAAGATCCACGGTGGAATGAAGTTGGCGGCAGTTGCGGCAGTTGTAACTGAATACAACTTCTTAACTATCTACAGACAATTTATAAATGCATATTCATTCGAAGGTTAATCAGGATTATATTTATTGAATAGCTTTCTACAGATAACGAAATATATCAAATCATGCTAAAAATACGTCGCAAACATAATGGAAGAACCAGTGAGTTAAAAGTTGTGTGCAAAGACAGAGGATTCAAGAATACACAGTGAGCAGAGATTACAATATAGAATGCAGTGAATGTGGATATTATTGCAAATAGTGTTGTAACCATTCGTTTCATGTGAGGAAGCATACGAAGAAGATACAGAAAGAATGGTAATCTGATTCTGCTGATTATAAATATTGTTCTTGATCTTTTATGAAGTAATGTATGTCTGTTTGTAGACAAGGGTTTGTACGGGTTTGTATGTTTATTGTTTACACGAACGAATAAAGACTGAAATGTGTGATTGTTTATAATGGAGAATGAAGGGATGAATACAGCTAATGCAGGACAGATTGAAGTAAATTTGAATAACAGGGAAATATCATGCTTGTAACTGGAAGAGAGAAATGTATTTTATTGTCATGTGTATGTGTCTGTATCAGTTTGCAGAAGTTTTGTGACAGGGTTATGGTTGCAAGTAGTTTGAGGAGGAAGATTATTGACATTAAGATTGCAGATGCATAACATAATGTTAATGTCATATTTGCAGGTATACTTGTGAAATGATGTATTGGCATGTTTATCATTGATTGGTGTGGGTAGAAAGCATAGTGGTAACACTAAGGTTTTTCAGTGGTTGATGTATTGTCTTGATTATCTTTCTCAACAAGACCAGATTGTAAATTGGGGATTTGTGGGATAAAGACAAGATCTCTATGATGTTGAATTGTTTCAAGTGCTTTGTATTGTAACAGAGTTTCCCTCTGATTAAATCTTTTATTTGTATCTTGTTTATGGGGTTGGTGCTCCAGGAAGTTGGTGCTTCTAAATCAGTGTGGGGTTGATGCTCCAAGAAGTTGGTGCTTCTAAATTGTACGGGGTTGGTGCTCCTAGAGTGGGTGCTCTAAACATTTGCCTATAAGGCTTAATAAAAGACAAATTGGAGAGTGGTTTTTACTCTTAGGGGTTTTCCACTATAAAAGCTATGTCAATTATCTTATCATGTGCATGTGCTTTATTGTTTATTATATCTTATATCTGTTGCACATGCATTCAATGTTGATGGTGTTATTATGTTATTTGCTACATATGCAAATGGTTTAAAGTTTCAAATGGTTAAGGATATTCTTGTTTTACAGATCACTTATTCACCCCCCCTCTCAGTGATCTTAGTATTCCAACATCTGAGTCATCTTTGCCATTTGCCAAAGACTTTCCTGAGAGGTACTCATAGCTATAGCCGAATTTCACTTTGGTTCTATTGCCACTATAAGCTCATTTGAGTAATCACACTCAGCAGCATCTGATACAATAGGCATATCATCATGCTGATCTGAAAAGTTGTAATTCTCACCAATAGCTCTTAGCAGATGGTGAACCTCATGCATAGAAGGCCTCTCCTTGTCTGGAGAAAGAACACAGTTAGTAGCCACTTCCAGAACTTTTGTACAGGCTCTGCATCATATTCCCTGCCAACCAAATCTTTGTCGATGGTTTCCTGAGCATTACCATGTTTTGAAAGATTACTGATCCAATCTACTAAATTACCCTTGAAACTTTCATGTACATTTTCAACTTCAACAGGTTTCTGTCTAGTAACCAACTCTAGAAGAACAACCCCAAAACTAAAGACATCCCCCTTCAAAGTGGCAACCAAGGTGCGCATGTATTCTGGCGCTACATAACCCAAATCGCCAAAATCACCATTGACAAATATGCTAAGATGGGTCTCTAAAGGATTTACCAACCGAGAAAGCCCAAAGTCTGTTATCCTCGGTTCATAATATTCATTCAATAATATACATTTAGAACTTACATTGCTATGGATTACCCTAGGGTTGCAGCTATGGTGAAGCCAAGCCAATCCTCTAGCTGCAGCAATTGCTATTTTTAACCTTTTGGGCCAATCTATACTATTACCATCTGGCTCAACAACATGAAGCTTTTCGTCCAAGGGTCCATTAGGCATGTGCATGTAAACTAGAAGCTTCTCTCCTTTTGCAACACAGTAGCCAAAAAGTGGAACCAAATTTCTGTGACGCATTTGCCTAGAGTAATCATTTCAGACTTGGATTTCTTGTTAGTCTGTGCAGATGGTTGCAACCTTTCGATTGCTAATAGAGAACCATCGGTCTTTCCGTTCACTTTGTTCGACTTACATACAGGCTCGCTGGGACGTTGTAGCTGAAGCAGTACATAGCACAACTGGCAACATTAAATGAAATTTACTGCTATTTATTAGCGGCAATCTTTCACCCTTCGATTTGATAGAAGGCAAATGCCCGGTGACTTGAAAATGGTTTTTTAGCTAGCTACTGCAATCAATAAGGAATAAAATTGTTTTCGGGCGTGAGACAATTTTTCGATCCAAAATTCTCATACAATAAATTCTATCGGATAAAAAGTTGAGATCATCTTGTTTACTGTAATGCAAACACTAATTGCTAATGGACGCTCCATTTCCATCTATCTGCCCATCGTTACTGCCAGGGAGGACATCAAACACGTGTAAGAGAGGTTTTCGTTTAGAAAGATTGATTACATCCTTCTACGACTGATAAACGCCAACCACTTCCCAAATCACGCGAGAGGTTATAAAAAGGAGTGTAATGTCAATCCCCTCCATCTAAGGGGGTGCATCCACACTACAACTCTCCAACTCATGCACCCAACCCTCTTTTAAAATAATAAATGACCGTGTTCACTCTCTGAATATAGGGGGAAAGTTTTTTTTATTGATAAAAGGCATAGTCAGATTGATATATTGATTCAAATGAAAATTTACAGCATGAACTTCACATTTCCTAAAAAAGCCCAAGGGCCTAAAGACTGAAAATATGAAACTATGTCCCTGAATATACATAGAAAAGGAAAACCAACTCCAAAGCCCCCCAAAAAATTTCTGGGCTTGGAGTGAATATAGAGTTTTACTTACATACGTTTATCCTTGTCAAACAACCTCATAAAGCATTCAAAAATTTTAAAAGTTCGAAGCTACGAAAATGAAAAGTTTTTATTTTAACAAAGAATTTAAAGAAACCAACTAAGGGCTCTGAGATAGCCTCAAACAAGGAAAAACCCCAACTAAACACCTATCTAATTAAGATTCCTCTTCTGGCATAGATGGAGGCATTGGAACTCGGTCTCTTCCAGACCCTCTACATAGAGGACGACCCCTTCCATGAGCAGAAGCGCGACCAAAACCTCTGCTACCACCTCGCCTACTCTGTACTGCTTGGGGGTCCTTTGCTTCTATTTTAGGAGGAAAGACACCATTAAGTTTGGCAAATTCTAAAAATTCTTCTTCCCTACCCAAATCTTTTGGATTATCCCCTAGAAAACACCATTTTAGGAATTTGAGGCACATGCTTGCAAAGGTTTTGTGCTATTGGAGGTCCTTGTCAATAAGGTCAAGCAGAAATGGGTAGAATTTGATCAGCTCGCCCGAGACGTTGAAAAAAATTATCTTGCTCAGCCGAGGAGCCCTTGAATCATGTCGCGCTTTATTAAGAACCTCTTGCAGTTCGAGCAAAATGTCATTAGGAAATAGTCTTTTGGTAAGGGTCCAGACTACTTGTTTGTCAATCTTTAGATCCATGAGGGAGGCGACAAACCGAGATGAGATGTTGGTGTTGTCTTAGGGGTATTCTTCCCTGCTATTATGCCCACTGTCAAGAATGAGCTTAACGGCTAGGATGACCATTGGCTCGGGAAATAGGAGGAGCCTCTTCAGCCTTAGGTCCGTGATTTTGCTAAAGGAGACTTGACGGATGGAGGTTGAGAGAGAGATGGGAGTGTTCACACCAAAACATGAGATTGGTCTAGGGTCAACAATCATAATAAATTCAAATGGCTCCTCACCAGACATAGCTTCGAGAATCTGTAGCAGCTTGATCTTCTATGTATGCGATTGTGGAGATAAACTAGTTGATAATCTTGCAGAGGAAACTGAATAAAAGCTAGAAGGCACTTTTTTCGACATGCATTAATGAGAAATGCCTTGCAATGAATTCACCTGCAAAGGTGGCGAAGAATATCTATCTAAAATCATGCCAAATCTCTCGGCTAAAGAGTTAATCTCTATCCAACAGACAATGCATGCCTCGTACTTAGAATGACGACAGACTGCGGGCTGTCTTTTTGGGATGAGAGTGGGAAAATTCATTGATAGAAAAGCCAAGATTAGGTGACGTCAGAGATGACATGTCAGTTTCAATTCTTAAAGGTGGCAGAAAAGTTTGAATTCAAAGAAGTAGTTGTTTCACCCAACTTTGGCGTAAGAGTTAATGCCTGAGGAATAGAAACAAGAAACCATTGTTGGGCAAGTTAGATTAACTATCTGAAGGTTGACCTTGGGAACTTCTTCCCTTCTCTCACCAGATCAATGGAAGGCCATCTGCTATAGATTAAAAATAAAGTCTGCCTCTGATAGTCTCTTTAGCGAATAATGGAAATACTCTGTAGATTAACCCTGGTGATTGTCGTCCTACTCCCACCAATGAAAAGAAATGCCTTCTACTGCAGATTTTGAGAGAGCATATGCCTATGTATTCGCTTCTCTGTAGATATGTTTAACCTCGTATTGCTCTAATATAGCCAAATTGTCAATTATGCTATCCAAAATTTCCTGTAGCCGCCAGTTTGGGGTTTTCTTCAATTTAATTGCATTGATTTCTATCTCTGAATCTCCCTCTACTATGATGTTTCTTATCCCATGATTGAGGCAATCCAGTAGGCCTAGAAGCAAAGCTTTGAATTATGCTATATTATTGGTATTTGGTAGCAATGGCTTGGCCATTTTTTCAATAATTGACCCTAAATAATCTCTAACCACATATCCTATACTTGAAGGACTTGGGTTACCTTTGGAGGCTCTATCAAAATTCAGTTTGAACCAACCCTTCTTAGGGGGGGACCATATAGCTTCCTTTCGAGCATTAGGTTTTTCCCCAAATGAGGGAAGAATCTTGATTCCTTGCTAGTTATTTCTTATACTATCATCCCAAGAAGGGAAGATTTTGGAAAATCTATTGAGAAAGCTAGTTTGGAATTTACTGTCTCAACAATTGAGGTTTCAATTGAGGTTAAAACTTATTCAAATCTCCTTTCTTTATTGTCAAAAAGTCTTTGATTCCTTTCTTTCCAAATTTCCCAAACAAGGCAGGAAGGAGAAATTTCCAAAATCTGGCTTAAAGTGCTTTCCTTAGAAGGAAGATGCCAACATTGAAAAAGAGAGACTATATCATTAGGAAGGGCTGATATCCACCCCAATTTTGCACAAAGCCATCGCCAGCATTTTGAGGCAAAAGGTCAATTCAAGAGAAGGTGATCAACTCTCTTCAAGGGCTTTTCACAAGATGCATCTCGAGGGTCCTTCATAGCCCATTTTAGTAAATCTTTCTGCAGTGAGAATCCTCTTTTTGAAGGCCAACCATGCAAAGATTCCTACTTTTGGGATGATCTTACGACTCCAAAAGAGCTGAATTGGAATATCTTGTTCTTCTTGATTCCCACGGTTAACTAGAACCCTATAGCCATCTTTAGCATTATATTGACTTGTTTTCGAGCAAGCCCATATGAGAGTATCTTTGTCTATTCTAGGATTAATATTTCTTACTCTTATAAGGTCTAGAAGCTGATTGATTCCAACAATTGGAATAGGCAATCCTTCCATAGGCTTCCAGCTCCATCCTTGCATGCTAGAGGTCCTTTCCAAGACCATATAATCGCTAACTTGGGATCCCCAGTGTTGTTGAAGCCAGTGCTTAGCTCTTGGAATGTTAAGAGAGCTTTCAATGCTCAGGTATCCTCCTCATGAGTCTTCCCAAAAGAGGCTAGAGGAAGCATCATGTATATCCCAAGACAAGGAATCTACAATTAAGTTGTGAGAGTTGATAAATACAACACCACAAGAGCCCAAATGATCTCTGCAAGATGAATAAACCTGTTACAAGGAGAAGCAAGGAAGCAACAAAGGAAAAACAAGTACACAGAAAATATGCTCAAAAAGATGAGAGCTCAATATTCACTAAAATGTGTAATGTGATAATCAATCAATCCAAGATACAAAGAAAAGAATTAACCTATAATAGGTCAAGAAACCCTAAAAGGGAAAACCCTAGGCTTGCACATAATAATTAATAAAAGAATTAGTTATTATGCACCTAATGTTAGCTTAAGTGTAAAAGAGATAAAGGGAACTTAAATAATTAAACAAATGTTGTTTAATTAATCAACTAAAGACCTGATTACTCTAACACCCCCCCTTAAGCTAGACTTAGGGAAAAGCTAAAACCTAGAACAACTATTAAAAGCAAGAAAGATGGGTCCCGACAACAAGGCCTGATCAGGTGCCCAAATACAACCAAATCTCTATGAACCGAAGAAATAGAGAAAACCACGTGGGAAAAAAACTCTACTCCAAACAGAGATGGAAAATAAAGAAGAACACCACTAAAGTAGGAAATAGCTACAAACACTGTCGAAGAGTAACTGCTGATCTGAAGAACCTACATTGAAATAGAACATGACTAGGTAGAGAAGACTATAATCTGTATTAGTGCCCTGAAATGACACTACTCAAATCAGATGGCAAAAAAAGGCAAACAACTGAACTCGAAGATACAGATGGCATGAGAAACCAAAGCCTGAAGCGCTGATCAATTGAACCAAAGAAGCATTAGAACCAACAGGACAAACCTCCCCATAATGTTGAAAAGGGAGAGGGATAGGTACACTAAAAAGAATGGCCAACAAGAACTGCATGACGAAGAACCAGGAATAGCGAAGGTGCAGTGAAAGTACAGTGTTGTGGAAGGAACACTCACTTGACACACATCATGAAGATAATTTCATGGAAGGAACACTCACTAGACAAAGGCAGATGGCAAACAAAAGACAAACATCAACCCCCCATGGCATTTTATAAGTAGTTCATGTACAATAAGGCACAAGATGTGCAAGATCCCAAGTAAACAATGCATGATGGCACTTTATCTCAGTGTGTTTGCATAAATAAAATTCTACAATGATAAGAAGACTAGAAAAGGAAAGAACAGGCAAAACCGAGACATCCTACTCAGAGAAAGAGATCCTAAGACCTAAAACAACCAAGATATTTACCAGAGTGCTGAAAATGAAAAAAAAACTGAATAAAATATTCCTGGAGAAGAATCTGGAAAGAAAACTCATATGGCTAGAAATTACACAAAACAAGCTTTCCAAAAATATTTTTTTTTCGAAAAACGGAGTTCGAATGCTTATTCTACGGCCCCAAAAGTGCAAAAAAGAGACCCCACTTTGATTGGAAAAAGTAAAGTCAAACAGCAAAGTTGAAAAAAAATTCCAACACCACGAGGTTTGGCTTAGAACCATCTTTTCGATGCCTATTTGTTTTTGAAAAAATAACTCTGTTTGCCCAAGTTATGGCAAAAAAACCAACCCCTCCTAAAAGAGGCAAGAGGGAGGTGCAACAGTAGCAAGGTCAAGCGGAGGTGGCCCGTGGGCGGCGCGGGGCGACGCTCTGGTGACGGTCGAGTGGCGCAACGGTGGTCGGTGGCGGGGGGGAGAGGTTGGCGGTGGCAGGGAGAGCACCAGTGGGGGCCGTAGGGCAAGGCGTTGGTGGGGCGGGCATCGGCGGGACCGGAGGGGGCCGACAAGGGCCAGAGAGCAGGTGCCGACGAGGGTCGGAGGGGGCCGAAACCGGCAGGGAGACTGTCAGCAACAGGAATGGGGGGCCCGCTCTGACAGTGGCAGAGCGTGCGGCAGCCAGGGGGGCCCGCTCTGACAGTGGCCGTTTTTTGTTGATTTTTTGTAATTTTTTGAAACTTGGCCGTTTTTTGTTGATTTTTTGTAATTTTTGAATTTTTTTTTCAAATAAAAAAAAATTCAGAAAAAAATCATTCAGCTTGCATGCCGTAAAAAGCCAATTTTTTTGAAAAAAAAAAAAATCGCGAACTACATGTCAGGGTCGTAAGACCTAGTAGTGCATAAAAAAACTTCTGAAAAACCCCAGATCTGTTTCCAATGCAAAAAATCTCAAAACAAAAATAGATAGCTACAGATTTGAAGCTCTGATACTATGTGAGAGTTGAGAAATAAAACACCATAGGAGCCCAAATGATCTCTGCAAGATGAATAAACACGTTACAAGGAGAAGCAAGGAAGCAACAAAGGAAAAACAAATACACAGAAAATATGCTCAAAAAGATGAGAGCTCAATATTCATCAAAATGTGTAATGTGATAATCAATCAATCCAAGATACAAAGAAAAGAATTAACCTCTAATAGGTCAAGAAACCCTAAAAGGGAAAACCCTAGGCTTGCACATAATAATTAATAAAAGAATTAATTATTATGTATCTAATGTTAGCTTAAGTGTAAAAGAGATAAAGGGAACTTAAATAATTAAACAAATGATGTTGTTTAATTAATCAAGTAAAGACCCGATTACTCTAACATAAGTTTCTACAAGAGACAATAAAATTCCAAGTTCTAGAACCCTTTGGATGAAAATCAGATCTAAGGAGGTTTTGAGGATCCCCATTTGTTAAATATTTAGTTCCCATCATCCTAACCCATATTGCTTTGGGGTCTTTAATGAACTTCCAAACTAGTTTAGCTCCTAAAGCTTTGTTTTGCAAGTGAAGAACTTTGATTCCTAGACCCCCCATAGATTTAGATTTGATTATTTTATCCCATGAAATTAGGGCAATTTTTTTGTTTTTCTTCAGTGTTTTTCCAAAAGAAGTTTCTCATCTTCTTGATCATGATTGAATTTTCACCAACCGTTAGGGATAAGAAGGATAAAAGGTAGATAGGAAGGGCCGAAATAACTGCTTGGAGCATTACTAATCTACCAGCCCATGAAAGGCATTTCCCTTTCGAGGAGTTTATATTTTGATCCATCTTTAGCTTAAGAGGGTCCCAGAGTTTAGTGTTCCTCAATCCTCTGTCAATTGGAATGCCCAAATGTATACAAGGAACGATGCTTGATCTACAATTCAAAATTATTTGGATCTTAACCTCTAGGGGGGAGGGGTGGAGAAGAAGAAAACTTTTGATTTTCTTTGTTGATGGTTTGTCCTGAGGCCTTCCCAAAGGATTCTAGAAGCATTTTTAGTTGAATTGCTTCCTTGACTTTTGCTGCACCCAGCAAGAGGTTATCATCTGCAAATTGTTGATGTGTGACAACAAAGTTTGAGGTTACTTTGACTCCTTCCAATAGATTGTTAGATTGTTTTGATTTAATGGCCCTCCCTAGAGCTTCTACCATGATAATGTAGAGATATGGAGAGATAGGATCCCCCTATCAGATGCCCCTTGAGGTGGAGAAGAAACCTGTTGGCTTCCCATTTATCAAGATTGAGAATTTGGGCATAGAAATGCATTCAAATATCCAGTTAATCCATTTTTTGTCAAAACCAAAAGCCTGCATTATTTTGCATAAGAATCGCTAATCCATATTATCATAAGCTTTAGAGATATCTAATTTGATTAACATACCTAGTCTCTTCGTATTTTGAAAAGTGTGGATAGCTTCTTGGACCACAATGACAACATCAAGAATTGAGCGACCAGGGACAAATCCAATCTGTTCTTCTGATATAATGCAAGCCATAAGGGGCTTCATTCTATTTGTCATGACTTTTGAGAGGGTTTTGTAGACTGTGTTGCAAAGTGAAATAGGACTAAAGTCCCCTAATTTAGAAGCTTTCTCCTTTTTCGAAATAAGGGCTATGAACATATTGTTGGTTTCTTTGAGCAAATTGTATGATCTTCTTGCAAACTCTAGAGCCTCGACAAGATCTTGTCCCAAAATATGTCAGCATTACTTGAAGAACTTAGTAGGGAATCCATCTGGGCCAAGAGCCTTTCCAGAAGGAAGTTGATTAAGAGCTTGAGTTACTTCTTCCAGTGAAAATTTCTCATTTAACTTTTGATTTTGTTCATCTGAAATGATCTTTGGAATCAAGGCCAAGAAATTTCCCTGCTCTGTAAGATGTGAACCATCTATGTTGTTTAGTAGAGTAGAGTAATATGAGATTATTTCTCTCTTAATCTCTTCAGGGTCATGTATAGTTTGGTTTTGATTCAAATCCAGTTTTAAGACCCTGTTCATGCTCCAACAAATCTTTGTCACATTATGGAAGAACTTGGTATTCTTGTCACCCATCCAGAGCCAATTTTCTCTAGACTTTTGCTTCCAGAAAATTTCTTCTTTAGATAGGATATCCTCATAATCCGTGAGCAGATTCTTTTCTTGTTTAAAGGAGTCTTGATCCATGCCTTCAGAAATAATTTTTACATTTAGAACAACCAACCTCTCTTCTAAAGATTTTTTGGAGGGGAAGATGGTTTTAAAATGTTGGGAATTCCATTACAACAACTTCTATTTTACATATTTTAACTTTGAAATGAAGCAATAAAGTTTGGAGCCTTCAAATGCTTCTTCTTTCCTCAAGTCTTCTATCAAGGTTAAAAAATTTGGATCTTTCATCCACATGTTCTCAAATCTAAAAGGAGATTTGGAGGTGTCAGAAACTCCTTGAAGGGATAGCATAATGGGGAAATGATTATATCCTTAACAAGCTAGAACCAAACACTCAAAGGAGAAGGGAAAATAGCTAAGATCCCCCAACCAGAAAAATCTATCAATTTTCTCTGAAATGTTGCTAAAACCTTTTCTCATGTTTGTCCATGTAAAGGAGTCCCCTGAGTCAATATCTAAAACTCATTCCTATCTATCCAATCATTAAAATCTTGTTGAGATCTGTCTAACCTAATAATGCCTCCCTTTTTGTCTTACGCATACTTGATAGCATTGAAATCACCTCCTATGATGAGTTGTTGATCTGAAAGCTGGGATATGACCCCATCAAGGGATAACCAGAGGAGCTGCCTGTTTTGAGGAGATGTTGGTCCATAAGTGTTGATGATAAAAAAGGAACTTTTTGTTTGTGAGTGATCTTTACTAGCAATCAGTTTCTATTGGAAGCAACACCTTCCACATGAACTTGAGAAGGCTTTCAGATTATCATTAAACCCCAGAGGCCCCTTCTGATGCAACTGTTGATTGAAGAGAAGCTTGAAAAAGGGAGCTAATTCCCAAACCAAAGGAAACAGCTTGCTGACAATCTAACTTAGTTTCTTGGAGGGTAACATTTGCGCTGACCAAGAGAATCCTTCTCTTAATCACCCTTTGTTTTTTAGGGGCATTAAGGCCCCTAACATTCCAAGAAAGGATTTTTATTGTTGTTCAGGAAAGGTATTTCCCTTCCCTACTTTCCAAAGGTCTGTGATTTTGGATTGGCTCTCTGCTGCCCCTTCTTCAGTTCTTACTTCATTCAAAGATTTGTGGCCCTTCTTGGGAGGAGAGGAGCCAAAATTAGGTTTCCTCTTTCCATATATGAACTTATTCAATCTCAGTTTCCTTTTCTACTTGATCTTCAAATACATTACAGCTAAGGGAGTATCTAGAACCAAATCCATATCCTCATCATTAATCATATAATCTTGAAGAAGTCTTTGAGTCTTTTGATCCAAGTGCATTTCCAAATCTTGTGGCATCAAGGAAGGTGACATCATAAGAGGGTTGGGGAGTTCAGCTAAAAGATTGAAGCATTGTTTTGATGATAGAAGATCATTTAGTGGGGAAGCCAAGCAATCAGAAAGTTCCTTTGAGGGGAGCTCCAAGGGGGAAGGCAAAGGGCTAAGAGACAAATTGGCTTGGACTTTAACTGGAGATGCCTTTCCATCTGAGAGAGAGAGAGAGAGAGAGAGAGAGAGAGAGAGAGAGAGAGAGAGAGAGAGAGAGATCACCTTCAACCTCCATATATGTTTTTATGTCTTTAGCAATAACATCCTCCTCCTGTAAAATGTTAGCTAGAGACATAAGTTTACCTGTGTTTGATTCTATTAAAACTGGAGCACCCCCTGCTCTCCTTCGCCTAACTTTGTTCTTTCTTTTTGAAACCTTTCTAGGATTCTAAACAAATAAATTGAAGACTCCCCTAATCAAAGAAGGGGTTTTCTTTTGGCCAAATAGACTCCTCATAGTCTTGTTGCTTTGGATCTTAACAATCAGAGACAGGATGAGCAGGGGAAAGGATGGAGGAGGGTGGGGAGAAGAGGGAGAGCCAGAACCTGGGAGTGACTGAGATTTCAAGTTTACAATCAAATCGTTTGATAGCCGAGAGGGCCTTGGAGTTTGAATATAGCATGAGGCTGCAGGAACAGGCAATTCTGTTGTAGATGCCAATCCCTTGTTCTCCATCTATAGGTTCATTTCATCATTTTTTAGAACAACATCTAGAACAAGCAGTTCTGTTGGAGGCATCAATCCCTTGTTCTCCATGTGAAGATTCATTTCATCATTTTTTAGAACAACAACTATTTGAAGGGGAGAGATTGCACCTCTAGAGGCATCCATAGAGCAGTTGTGGACTATTTGATTTCGGAGGATGCATTTACCAGGAGTCTCCTTTCCTAGACTCTAAACTTTCTTCTTCCATCTACCCACATCTTAGATTATCTCTAATTCATTGTAAAAGCCTTGTTTTAAATCTATTTCCACATAGATGTTAGCCACATCTCCCTTTAGTCCATTCAGGAAGTCTTCCTCAATACCCACTAGAGATCCTAAAGCATCTCATATCTTCAAAAGGGCCTCTAGACACCAAAACTTAGATGGAAGACCAACTAGAGAAATTCGTATAGGAGATTTCCAAAATTTGTGATTAGTAGGGTCAAAGCCTAGTTTCCAGTGTAAGAAATGGAAGGTCGAGCCCTAAAAAAAGAGAGGGCTACCATTAATGATAGCTTCTTTCAGCATAAAATCCGCACATTCTGAAAAGAAAAAATCATTATGCAATGGTCTGATCGAGATCATTCCTGGGAAAGAGGAAGTCCACCACGACATGATTTCTTTGATATCCCCAAAAGCTTACTCCCCATGCCTTTCCTATTCCATTTTTGGTGCTTATGATCGAAAGGGGGGCTTGCCAAGGAGGAAAGGAATTTCTAAAACCCAAAACCCCATGATCTCTGCGACTAGGCGGCTCTCTCGGAACCCTGAAGTGGAAATGAAGGTGCTGAGAATGAGTCAATTTTTGGAAGGGAAGGACCTCTTTGGCTGAAGCAAAGTTGGACTTCCTTGTTTGAAGAGGAATGCTATTTGGACCTATTGCCACTTTGCTTGCCCAAGAGTCTAAGCTAGAAGAAACATCATTCTGGGAAGGGAGGGACCTTGGGTGACAAGAAAAACCAACATTTCGAGGCTTTCCATGGTTCTGCCATTTCAAACTTTTGTAGTTTAGGTCTTTAGTATTCTTATTTTCCCAAAGATTTTGTTCTTTTTCTCACCAAGGACAAGCAGAGCTACGACTGAAGGAGGTGCCCAGCTGAGCCAAACGTGGAGGAAGGCCCACTGAGTTCCATGTCTAGTCACTCCTCTTAAAACTGTTGTTGCTCTGATTCCTCTGATTTCTATGGGACCTCTGGATTCTCTGGATTCTCTAGACTCTCTGGTTTCTCTGGATCCACTCCATAGTGGTCTCAAGTTGCATGCCGAATTTTAACTATTGACATTGTCATTTTAGGCAACATCTTCAATAACTTTTGAATAATCAATATACGAGAAAAGTTTTATTTTGACATTTTGTATCAAATTATTACTTTTTTTAAGACACCAAGGATCATATTGAGTAAAGAAATTATTTGGATAATATTAAACTCTGAGTCCTTCAACACCACTCCAAAGAGTTTATGTATTTCATACGGTTTCATATTTTATTCTAGTTCAAATCATAGTTGTTACTTTTAGCTTTCTTTTGTCTTACTAGTCTAGTCCTCATAGATTTCCTATGGTTTTTAAATTTTATGTAATGATGTAATGAAGATGTGGATTTTGGTTTTTATTCTAGTCTTTTGACTAATTGTTATCTAATTGATTTAGGTTCTTAATATCTTTTTGTTAATTTAAGTGTTGTTTAATGTCTTACTGATAGTCTTTTGACTACCCTTCAGCAATGTATTTTTATTCATCTATTAATACATTATTTAATAAAAAAAATTGAAAAATACATATTTTCTAACTTTTTAAAATTGTCCAAAACTTCAAATTAAGTTTCACCAAATAAGACCATTTTAAATCATTTGACATTATTTATCAAATCATTAAATTTTAATAAAATCAATAACAATGCCTCCCACTAGCAAAACCTGTCAACCTGTCATATTCTGCACACGATTAACACCATATTTTGGCAATGCTTCCTGCTAGCCTACCCTGCAATATTCTACACACTCATTATGCACATTAAATCTCAACATAAAAAAACAATAGACAAAGCGCAATAATATTAAATTGCACCATTCACATGTCTATACATTCAATTAACTCATACACACCTGATACGCGCTGAACAAATCAAATAGATAAATTGCATACTACCAATATAGATAAAATAGAACCATAATCCGTAATGATTAAACAGCACCATTTAAATAACATAAAGAGTATTAAACCACACAATTTGAATAACATAAAATGTATCAATTTAATTAAAAATTCAATTACTATCTATTTTAATTCAATTTTAAAATTTTATTATTAACACCAACATCTAATTATAATATTATACTTATGACATATAATTATTCAATCACAGTTATTATAAATAAAATTCATTTATTACAACCAACACATAAAATAGTTAGCAACATATGAAATTAAGATTTTCTAAATTAATTTTTTCAACTACATCAAATTAACATCTAACTAGACTAAACTTAAAACCATAGCATTGTTAAAGACCACCTGTCAACATACATGAAATCAATAAACAACTACCATAACCACAAATGTATCATCACAACGTCTAAATAAGTATTAATGTGTAAAGATACAAAAGGTATGACTGCCCACAGGTGTGTTAGAAAATTTGAACCTTACACTTTCATGTTTTTGTTACTATTTCAACAACATAGACATTGGCTGGCAATTAAATAAGTTTTTCTACTTCATTTTTTTCCTTTTTAAAATGCTGTAAGTTTTCTCATGGTGATACATTTTGTAATCATATGTAAGCTCTTGTGTTTTTGCTTATCTGTAACTCGTTTTATGTTGAGCTGCTACTTTGATGTAAAAAATTTAAATCTTCAATTGCATCTTTAAATCTGCCTTGCAGGCAACCCATTACTCCATCCTCACCAATCTCCCCAGTCTAGTCATTCAAAGAGGCCTTTCTCAAATGAGGATAATTAAATCAGTACCATTTATATGCTAACACGTCAATTTATTAAAATAAGATCATGCTTAAATAACAATATTTTGCATCCTTATGTTAAAAATGAATTTTCATAGGAAAGAATTTCCATTTAACAGAACCAAACAAATGAGGTTCCACAACCAAACTAGGATTTTTTATTGTTAATTAAAGATATTTCTATATCAGCTACTATACACAAATATAAATAAACTGTAATCTTCTGTGAATTGGAATAGACTCCTTTTATAATTTAATATAAGATCAAATACAATTTCAACTTGCCACCTTATAAACTATTCACAATCCAAAGCGTTGCCCCAAAAGCTAATGAGGAGAAAAAATATGAGTACTCAATTTTCAAGTCCTCTTACACAGCTACAAGAAGCAGATGAGACAAACAGTCATAACTGTATAGGTTAAATGGAGAAGGCTTAGTGGTTGAGTAGGATATGCAGACCCTTGAATCAAGCCACTTGAACTTATGACAGAGGTTCTAAGATACATGTTCAAAGAAACAGGTTATCTTAACTTCTTTGATGGAGCTTACTTTACAGTGCCCTTTTTCTTTTACTTCTTGTGGTTCAAATCAATTATAATAAAAGCTATTCAGAAGCTAACAGCCAAAATGTTAAGAGAGATGAAATTCCGACCAATAGCCAACTTAAGAAGGCCATTGCAGCAGAAAGTTGATATCTGTGGCAATGTATTTGATCACAATAGCTTAGATCGTTATACAAAAGAACAGTCACTCCTGCTGCCGAGCAGGCTGCTGCAAGTGACAATGTTGCAGTGACCTGCCTTCAGAAAAATTTATTGTCATTAACTTCTTCGTAAACTTATATTACAAAGTGCAGAGATAACAAAGACAAGTATCCTCTCATGATAAAAAATTTCTAAAATCATGAACAGAACAGAGAGAAATAGATCTTCATACCCAATCTCCCACCACAAACAAGCTTAGCAATACTGAATTGTTAAGGCCTCTCTTTATGAGTAATGCATATAAATCAAGAATTGCTAGTATAAAGCTCCACAAAAATTGTAAGGCCATTGCAGCAACCAAATAGCTGAAAAAACAACCATCCGATCCAGGTCATGTCTTTTTCCTACATATCACACAGGCAATCAGAAGAGAAAAACTAATCATACACAGCAATTTAATTAACTTTGCAGGAAGTTGTCTATAAAATTCAATTACTTTATATCTCAAAAGACTAGATTATAATACACATGAAACTGTAGAAACTGAAATTTGGTTGTATGGGTTAGCCGTCAGAGTAATCAGGAAAAAAGAAGTTTGCCCTAAATTGATTACCCCAATAAGTATTTTTATCCGTAACAAATAAAATCAAATATATTTCTAGTATTTTACGTATACTTCTTGGCATTTGCTATCTTAAAGACTTTATAAGTTTGTTTTATTTCATGCTTCATGACAACTTTTGATAATATTAGCGAATTGACAACTTTGATCTTGATACGCCACCCTCTCATAAGCAAAGGCTAAAACTAAGAGATTATTGCTAAGCTAAGACTATCTAAGCAAAACATCTACCTAAAGAGCAAAAACAAAAGTGGGGATCCCCATTTGCAATGGGGTGAAGTGTGAAAACATCACAACACTTGGGAAGAATGTTAAGATAAATTGCCTATCCAGATAACCACGAGCATTTCATGAAGATTGTTTGCATTGTGTTTCAAACCATCAATGAACTCCACAAACATATTACAGTCCAGAAACTGTGCACATAAGAATGTATGTGAACTGTTTGGCAAAAGGCCTTCATAGTTAGACTGGAAATAAATTGCAACAGTTTTGTAGCTACAAAAAGGGTGGCTTCTCACACAAGCTCTATTATTTGTATTGGTGTACCCTATACACGTACAAGTATGATATGGTTCAAGTACCATGCCCGCTTGTACTCAAAATGAGGACAAACCTTTAGCCATGTAACATGCATCTAAATTCAGTAACCTAGTTGTTTGTGTCGTATCCAAGTGAATATTTTTCAAAATGAAAGATCTAATCTGAAAACATAGAAAACCCTACTTTTTTCATTAATATAGTCATGTGTAGACAATTAATACAAACAACATGAACAAGGGCCAAGAGGCTAAGAAGACGCTAAATGGCATGAGCAAGGATAGACAGAAGCTAAGCCTAAGCGGCACAAGCATAGGGATAAGCGAAGGTTGAGCAACACAACTAAAGGAGTGAGCAGACGTGCACTCTTAAGTTTTAACAAATGATTTTATTTTCCCTGTTTCATCTTCTAGATTTCTATGAACACAAAATGTATCTTACCCATCCTCCTTGCTACAAATTTTTTTTTGTGTCTTCCTCCTTGCTCTGATTTTGTATATTGTCTTCCCCATCCTCTCTGCTGCATTTGATATTTTGCTATGTATGATTTGCATTTTATTTTTTGTTGTCATGTTCTCGGCCTGCTTTTACATAAAATGCAATTGATTACTGTTTTTTCATTTTGCATTTCCTCTACAGTATACAACCAATTTAGGTTAACAAAGTTATTAACTTTAAACTTAGTTTAGGTTGTGTGACCCTTATTTTTTAGCACTAAAAATTTTAAACTCCCCTAATCTGAAATTTCATGTTGGCTAATTCAAAACCCATGCCAGGATGCTATTGAATGGTTGTTAAGTATGCTCGTAATAAGAAAGGTGGGTCTGGGATAATAAAAGGAATGCAGAAGCTATGATGAAGATTGCAATGACCACTCCGATATACAAAATCCTTGCACAGGACAAATAAACATTTTGCAGTGTTGGCTGTTGATGCAGTGATGCGGCTTAAGGGCAACACAAAGTTGGAATCAATACAGATTATTAAGGCAGAAGGTGGGCTTGAGGATATATTCAAACTAAGCCTCAATGTTGATCCTATAGAAAAGCTTTTGAAGACCTCTGCTTGTTATTTGTCCACCAGCACTGGTCCTATTGCAAGATTACTCTTCATATCGACGAAAAAAACTGGTCTTCTGCAGTGATCATCCCCTTCGCTGTATAACTTCTGATGGAAGGACTAACTAGAGTGAATACAGGGTGGATATACCTGTTGGAAGATTGGAAAAAATGATTCCATATGAAAATATGGAAAGGCCTGCTGAGAAATATAATATATATACAAGTAGAAACTGCAGATAAACATGAGTTTTGGTTCATGAGATTATCAAACAACTGATATATTTGGGGAAATCTGTCAGAATCCACTAGTTTTGATAAGCAACATATTCCAATTTCCTCAGGAAGTCACGAGCATAAAATGGAATTGTTTAGATCAAGTGTAATGACAGTTGTGTGGTTAATAATAACAGCTACTCTTAAAATTTCACAAGGAATACTGTAAATTATGGTAGCTACTCTAATATATAAAGTGAAGCTCCTAAGGACTTTGACCGAGTTAATTCATGTTATCATTGAAAGGTTCAAAAGGTACATGTTTGAACAGGCTTGCCAAGCTATCACAGAAGATGTGAGGGATCAAACCACTTTATGTAGCCAAACAACAAATGAGCAGTTGTGGGTGGACGAGTATGCTCCAAAGTCGTTTACTGAACTTTAGAGCGATAAGCAGACAAATAGAGAGGTCTTACAATGGCTGAGGCACAATGTGATCATTGTGCAATTGGCTATAAGAATACTCTGAGCTCAGGAGAGGTCCTATCTGCTTTTAAAAGACATTATTTCTTTCTCAAAGTAATAAATCCTTTCGCAGCAAAAGCTTTTCACATAAGGACAGTGGGGAAATTCAAACAAGTAACACAAAAGATGGTGTTCAGCATATTCTAGTTCGAGCCCCACAAGCTCCAATATTCCCTTGGGTCCAACATATTCCTTTTTGGGTCTACATTGCTCTGCAATACCATATATCTTTGTAATATTTTGAGAACTTGTTTTTTATTTGGTCTAACATTTATATGTAATATTTCAGGTGCTATTGTTTTGTTGTGGCACAGTTATGGGTCTGGTAATATTGTACCCTCCTTACTGGCATAGTGCAGCATGAAGGTTTTGATCTGGTCCCCTCTAGAATCATCAATAATTTATTAGATTTGATCAATTACGTATATTCCTTGATGTATGGAGAAGCTCTTTTATGCTTTGGCCGACTTCTCTGGTATGATAAGATTTGTTGAGCAGTAGCATGTAAAGGCTTTTGGGCTAACCTTTACTTCAGTCAAGCCGACTTCATGAAGACATAGTTTGATATATATAAATTTTCTTTGCGAAGGATGTACACATGATCTTTTGATCACTATATGTGATCTACAATGAATGTGAAAGTGATTATGTACAACAAATGTGAAAGTGATTATGTACACTGAATGTTAATATGAAAGTGATTATGCACCTCATTGGAACTGTAACTCATGCATATGATAGATGCAATATTAACAGTTCATTTTTTTTAATATTGGCTGCAAACCATCCTCTGGTAGTGAGTCGTTATCCTCTGGGCAATGAGCCTATCTGATAGTGAGCAACCTTGTATTGTTGTAACCAGTTACATAATATTAGGAGCTAATCCTCTTAGTGGTTTTTCCCGTCTTGGGTTTTCCACGTATAAATTATGGTGTTATGTAGTGTATTGTGTTCTTGCTTATAGTCTATTTTAATTTTGCAATTTAGTTATGTTATGTGGATGGTTGATTAAAAGTTTTAATAAGTTCAAGGGAATACAGATTCGCCCCTCCGCTCTTAGTATTCTGGATGTTCAATAGTGTTATTTTTAGAGTTAGTCATATTTGACCTAAAAATGTGAAGCACTTAGATATTGAATCTTGAAAAAAGTTAGCAATATGAAATGACCTTGGAGTCTAGTTTCCAAATATGTAATTTATTTTAATACCTAGATGATAGAAATTCGCATTCAAAAGCGATTTCTAAAAACCATTGTTTAGAAATTGTCTATTTCAAGACCATACCATACACGTGTACAACCACTGGATATTTGACCGAAATAAAAGTTTTTCTTAACCCTCTTGGAAAAAGATTTGTAAGTCACTGAAGATTGGTGAGGATATTTTTTAAAACATTTTGTTGAATATATATTTTTTTTATTGGCTCTAATTGTTGTTTTAAAAACCCCTCATGTGTGACCATTCTAAAGAGAATTTTGTGTAGATTGGTGCCATATATTTTTTTTCAAAAAAAAATTAAAAAGTTATTAAATAAATAAGTAAACCTGATATTTCAAGTTTTTGGACTAGTTTCATTACAAATTAATTGAAAAATAGAAAAAATAATCAAATCCTTAAAAGATTACATATTTGAATCCTAGTACACAATGTAATCTATAGTGGTTATTAATTTCGTACAAAAATCTTTTAAAAAGGGCATTAGACATATTCCAGAAGTTTATAATTTTTTATGTCATTGATCCAACCTTGTACTTGCAAGTCTAAGGCTAAGGGTTGATCTTTCCATGACTATCCTGATCTGAAACCCAATGTACAGGGTGAACTTAGTTTTCAAATTTTAAATAACAGGGACTCAATCTAGAGTAGGTCCCTATTATTTAAATGTAATGGGTGGCCCATTATTAAAAGTGTGAAAATGAGTTTATAGGAACTTTAAAAAAAAAATTACAAAATAGGGCCCATTATTTTTTTAAAAATATACTTTAAAAAATAGGGCCCCATTTTGTGAATTTCTAGAAAACGAGTCTCCCTTTCTAGCGACATTTTTCCTCATGAGAAAACTTTCTTTGAATTGGTACTCATCTTCTTGAACTTTCCTAGGAACTTTTGTAACAACCTGCCTTGTTCTCTTTATTATAAATTTTTTTTTGTTTATTTTATCTTTCCAAACTTGACAGAAGTTGTAAAAGGGGTTTCTTGTTTTTTTGAAGTGTTTGTATTACCAAAAGAAGCACAACAATAAACTATTCAGAAGTGATTGCAATACTCATAAATTCAATGGGCTAAAAATTCTAGATATATTTGTAAATCTAAATATTTAGTTTCTCTCTAAAATAAAGACAACCCAATTCATTAAATATCATCTAATATCAAAATCACACATACCCACAAAATGTGACTTTTTTTTTTCTAGAACTGCCCACAAAAACACCCAAATGGCACTCTAAATTGGATGCATCTAGAAATGCATAAGTCTGATTTTAAACTAAAATCAGCCAAAATATACCAAATCACTATAGCAGCGTGTACTATAGAAAAACTACTATAATAGCGGTAATATAGCACAACATTGTAGCAAACTCTAAAATCTTCCATTTTCCTTCTTTTGTTGTCATAAATATCCTCAAATCTGCTCTAACAAACTTATCTAAATCTACCCTAAGCACTCGGTGGATCAAACTGTATATATCAAACCAATAATGAAGCCCCGTTGTGTTTCCTGGATGAAATCACCAAAAAATCCTCCAAACTATGTCTCTCAATAGCATAGAGAATGTCACTTATGAGGGATTTCACCCTCACAAACCCTTGAAAGAACTCTCTTGTAGGCAAACTTCTGAAATCTACAATTAAACATGCCAAATGAACTTCACTAGTTTGCTTTAATAACAATCTCAAGGGGCCTCACTCTTTCCATCAGTCAATGTGGGATAAATAAAGTCACTTTTTAGTTTTCCTAATGTGGTGTACAAAATAATAAAGGCCTCATTCAGTTCTTTTAAAATAAATCATCTTTACTTTATATCTAGCCCTTTAATAATAAATAACAATAAAGTTAAATCTTTTAATTTAACTTTATTAAATTACAACTTTATCATTATTTTATTTAAACCCACTGAGCTATATGAAATTGAGTTGCTCATCAAAACTAAATCCATCAACTATCCTCAAAATCGTTAGCCTACTAAATGACTCTATTGGTGCCCATAACTGACTTACTATAAATAGATAGTATGCAAAAACTACACCAAATCGCCTCGAAATTGCCTAAAACTAAAACTATCTAAGAACAAATGTCCCCAAGATCCCTTAGATGTCCTGGTTAGCCTATAGGACCATATAAAAATGGGCTAATGACAAAATTTATCAAATATGCTAGAAAGGGGACCTTACAACTTTCCATTGGAGAGAATGGATTATCAAGGGACTTACTACCCCAATTGAGAAATAGAATACATACACAACAAATCTATTCCACAATCTAGCATAGATCATGTGCAAACACTTATCTCTTTGGTAACATCTCTTCCAACATAATTGACAACCTCATAAATTCACAAGTCGTAATCCCACAATAATCATTTATACCAATTTCATTTCAAACAAGAGTATCACCACTTATCTCTCAAAATATGCAAGTAATCTCAACAAGGTTTCCCTCATCCAACTCAAAACCACAATACATGCCTAGGCTTACAATCTATAGGGTGGAATCTGACAAAGAAGTAATATTAAAACACTATCTCAAACCTTCACAAGCTTATAAAAAATTATATTTCTAAATTGAAAGTAAAATATTCCAATCCCCACATCTTTCCTTTAGAGAAACACAAAATGCAAAAAGAGAAAAAAAATCATCTCAAATACAATTAAACCATCCAACATCCAATTACTCTTTCAATCTCAATAAACATGCACCATTTCACAAAATAAAACAATGAAATATACACAAGCCTACTTCCTAACTCTAACTTGTGCAAATGGTGGAAAAAGCTCCATTCCTTCCAAGAAATCTCAAGTACCTTCACAATTCTCTCTTAAAATCACACTCTCTCCCAATTGTCAAATTCAAATTTTACAAATGAAGATATACTAGCATACTTGTATATTTAAAAAATAATGTAAAATACGCCAAAAGAAATCTTATAATGCAAGAGCATCATCTATAAAAATTAATTGATTTCTTAAAATCAATTAATTATATATTTGATATGTAATAATGTAATTTTTATTAAAATTAAAAATTAAAATAAATTAAACTTATAAGTGTTTTTTAGATTGAAAAATATAATCCATTCTATATTATTTTCATTGCACCTTGAAAAAAAATAAACAATTGTACTAACTCAGATAACATAAAAATTAAATTTAGAGATTAGAAATTTAAAATTAGAAAACTCTTAATTAAACATTAGATTAAATTTTGTTATAAACTTTGATAAAAAGTTTACAATTTAAAATTTTTTAATTAAAATAATCTAATATTAATATTAAATGCATATAAGTTTAAAATTCTTAAGTTCTATAGAATACAAAAAATTTGAAGGACAAGGTGATAAAATTAAAAATTAATTAATAGAGGGTATTAAGTTTGTACTAAGTTTTGGAAGTGACTATGCTGCCACATAAAAACCAAGTTATGTAAGGGACACAAGTGATGAGGTAATGGAACACATGGAAGGGTTTACCCTCTGGGATGTCTTTAAGTGCTACGCTTCTTTGGAGGCCTCAAAATCGAGGCTTCTGCAATAGCTCTTGCTCACGAACATATTTTCTCCAAACATGGAGCTCATATTTACTTTTGCTCACAGGTTTCTGCAAACTGCAACCTCTCTGTGCTAGCGGATTTGAAAAGGGATCCAACAGCCAAAAATTGAAACATATAATGAAAATCATAGAGATTAAATAGTTGAGATCATCTATTAACTAGCACCTACACTGTTAATTGAATAGTGAGATATAATTTTGGAAATATATTGGAAGGCAGAAAAATCGTAAGAAATGAAATTTGCTTTTGTTACGAGTAGCTATTTACAATGTAAGTAAATTGATTTTGAAATGTGAAAAAAAAATAAAAATAAACAAATTCAAGTTAATTTGAACTCAACATTTTATTATAACCAATGAAAATGGTTAACTCAAAAATTGATTACATTGAATACAAATTTTGTTAACTTAAAGATTGATTATATTGAATACAGATTTTGTATATATAATTTCAAGAATATGTAGTCTTATTCATTTATTTCTAGGCAACCCTTATGTACCATATTCAAGAATATGATTTTTTTTAATTAATAGATGACATTTCCTATAGTCATTTTGTCAAATAGTTTGTATGCATTTTCCATGCTAATACATATTGAATCTATGTTTTCTAGTGGCAATGTTTATTATTAAGGCTATTCATGTGGTGTATATCTCTAACATTAAGAATTAGCACATTGAACACTATGTAAGCATACTTGTTGATGTTTACAGGGTGTCTTTAAATTTTGCATAGCTTAAGGAAATTTAGGATACAATTTGTATAGTATACAGTAAAAAAATTATTTATCTTTTTAAACTACATATATAAATTTTATTGTATTGGATATAATTCTTCTCAGTGTGATCATTAATGTTATACAACCATTTCTTCATTTAATAAATTTCACCCAAGAGTATTTAGCCTTGCAAGGTGGTCCTTGCTGATTCACAAGGGATTCCACGTGCCTTTTATTTCATACGAAATCTACTCCTACATTTTATACATTACATTAATGTTTATGTTATTGACAAATTAAAGCCAAAAAGTTGCCATCATATTGCATTATGAAAGATATTTATACAGCAGTATGATTGCAATAGTGTGGATAATTTGCTAATCATGGGTTTAACAAAATAACAAATACTTGCCTAAATAGACTAACAATCCATAACAAATTACAAACAAATAAACAAACCAAACAAATCATACCAGAATGATGTAATAACCAACATTTCCCACTTATTATATCATTTCTTTAAAGTACTAATAAGAGAATCCTAAAAAGTTTCAAACTTCACATGTGCAAGAGGCTTGGTGAAGATATCAGCACATTGTTCTTGTGTAGACCAGAACTAGAGTTGAATGTTGTGTTGCTGAACATGTTCTCAAATGAAGTGACAATCAACTTCAATATGCTTGGTCTATTCATTCAATACTAGATAATGAACAAGATTGAGAACACTCTTATTGTCACAATAGAGGACTGTAGCTTGGTTTTGTGGTAGCCCCAATCCTTCTAATATGCGATGTAGCCAAACTGCTTCACAAACTGTTGAACTTTCTGCATGATATTCCACTTCTATTGAGGAATAAGCAACTATGGGTTACTTCTTACTTCCCCATAAAATAGGTCCTGAACCTAGGAAGCAAACAAATGCAGATTTGAATTTTCTATCATCAATTGAACCTACATAGTCTGCATTTTTTGTATCTTGTCAAGAAGAATTGATCATTCTTTTTATATTCTAAAACATGATCCATTGTACCATGTATATACTTTAAGACCCTTTTTGTTGCACTCCAATGGGACATTTTTGGTTCTTACATGAACTTGATAGATAATTAATGGAAAAACTAATGTCTAGTCTAGTATAAGTCAAGTAAATCAAACTTCCAATCATTTGATGATAGAGAGTTGCATTCGCTTGAGAAGAAGTATTAGTTGTAGATAATTGCAAACTTGATTTCATAGGTGTAGACATGGGTTTGGAATCCATCATTCTGAATTTCTCAAGTAGTGTTTTGGCATATTTCCTCTATGACACAAAGATATGGTGTTTTGTTTGTAATAGTCCAAGATCTGTCATATCAAAAGCCTTCTTGAGATCATTCTTGGTTGTTTCAACCATTTCTTCTGAGATACTCGTGGCAACAAAGTCATCAACATATACATTAATTATCACAATATCCCCCCTTGATATTTGAGGTAGACATTTGGATCATATGGATGCCTATTCAAACCATGTTTTAGAACATGCTCATCAATCTTGATATACCAATCTCTAGGAGCCTGTTTGAGACCATATAGGGACTTGATTAGCTTGCACACCTTTTCTTCTTTATCAAGTGCAATATATCTCTTTGGTTGGGTCATATAGACCTCTTCTTTAAGGTATCCATTAAAAAAGGCACCTTTTTACATCCATTGTTATAATTTTCAACCAAATTGGGCAACTAAAGCCAAAAATCATTTTAATGGCTTTTATCTTTGCAGAGGGAGAAATGTTTTCCTAATAGTCTATCCCTTCTTTCTAGGCATAAGCCTTGGCTAAAAGCCTAGGATTGTGTTTATCTATGCTACCATTTTATTTATACTTAGATTTAAAAATCCATTTACAACCAATAGCTTTCTTACTAGGTGGTAGATCAATAAGCTCCCAAATGTTGTTTTTCATCAGAGATTGATACTCTGCATCCATTGCCTCTTTCCACTTGAGGCTTTGACTCTAGTGCTTTCTTAACATTAGATGGCTCAAAATTTTCAACAACTGTAGTCATTAGAGATAAGTTTACCTCATTGCGAGCCAAGCTGTGAGTCCTTAGACTTGAAGTGGAAATGTATGGAAATCCATCTAGCTTTGCATCTCGAATGGTACTAGTATGCCACTTTGGTAAAGATTTTGTGATATTGGTGGGTGTTGATTAACTATCAATGTTTCCATC